>NC_142137.1:31452718-31608195 GCF_024610735.1 Ursus americanus
TTCAGATATAATCTAATAAGATGGTTTTTTAAACCAAAGCTCTTTAACTTATTTTATCAAATTTCCTTTCCTGTTAATGCAGAAGTTCAGTAATAATTAGGACTGTGATGGATTAATGATTGATAATTTTTCAAGTTAATATTGGCAAGCTGGATTCAGAGACATGCATTATTGCTATTCATCCCCGCTCTCTGGCATATTGAACGTAAGCAAACTTGCTTTCCTTCCCTCTGTTTAATGGGCTGGAAGGTATTGACCTGGACCTGCAGTCTGCTCATTTCCGTGATTGATGTATTTCCACTTAAATAGTGTGGATTCTTTTCTCGGTTTGTGTTGCCATTGAGAATAGATTTAAAGGGGACCCGACCTATCATTAATCCTTCAGCTCATATTTTAGATAACATGAACATAGCAAAAATCACTATAGTGAAGAGAAATAATATTTGTTTATCCAGTACAACTCTGCACTCAAGATGAATTCTAAGTAGGTTAGTATTTTTTAAAAAATAGATGCCTATTGTTTTAGTCTAAAATGAAAATCAACTAACATCTTTAGGCATCTATGAGTAATCCATAGATATTAAGAATTTTAGGCATAAATATTAACCAGGTTTCTTAAATCTCCATTTTTATCATAACTTAGATTTTGTCTTGTGAGCAACAGGGAATCATAAATATTTTGTTTTAAGCATGGCAGGTGTACTACTAAATCTATTTTTTAAACAATGATGCTATGCTGCTTGCTCTGTAGATGATGGATTGGAATATAAGAGACTCTGAAGGCAGAAAGAGCAGAACGGAGGCTATTACAGTGTTCCAGGTGAGAGGTGGAGGGTGGTGCTGAAAGACGGTGAGGTGTGGAGCTGCGCCAGCGGCCGTGGCAAAGCAGAAAGGAATTGGATGCGAACGAGCTTGGAATGATAGAAGTACTTACAAACGAAACGACAATGTGCCCATGAGTTTATGTGGATGACTCAGGGGCAGGGGTTGGCAGGAAAAGCTGGAGGAGGGAAAGAAAGATGCTAGGGATGACCTTGCTCAGACGATTTGGGTAGAGGAATATCGACACCCAACCATGTTCACACCAAATGTCACCAATGTCTCTGTTCTTGTAAGGAAAGAGATGTGTGTGGCATTTTGTTTGTTTTCTGCATGGAAACACAAGTGCATAAAATTAATCAACACTTATCATCTGTGGAGTACAGCTGTGTGCCAGCAATGGTGCAGAATTGAGAACACAAAGTTGTTTACATATGTTTTCTTCCCTAAGAAAGAAACAAACAATCAAGATACTGCAATCAAAGACAGAGAGATCTTGGAAAGATCATCTCAAGATAACTAAAAACTAGGTTTTTAGTTGCAAATAGAAGAAAGCCACTTAAAGGTGTATTGGAAAAGAAGGTATAAATTAAAAGTGCCTCTTTCTTCTTTCTTTTTTAAAAAAATCTCTACCTCCTCACCACTATCATTAACATTTGGCTTACACATTGCCAGAAACTTTCCTGTCTAAGTTGATTCTTGAAAAGGCAGGAGAAATTTTAAGGCTAAGCAGTAACCAGACACCCAGAAACTTGCCTATCTCAGTTAATCACAACTCCATCTAAACTTCAAAGTAGTCATTTTGTTTAAGGCTTATTTGCATAGAACGATGCTACTAACCTCTTCTGGTGAGTAGAAACCTAACCTTTTTATTTCATAAAATTATAGAACCAGAATATTTTATACTACTTAACCATGTCTTCAACATCGGCAGTATATTTGATTTTATTACTAGTACATTCTGCCCAACCAAAACCCAGTTATGAGCGCCAAAGTCTCTAAGATATCTACCTATGGACCTTCCTCATTTAGGTTAACGCATCAGTGCATTATAAGAGAAGGCAGTTCCGGATCCTCCACCTTGAGCAATATAAACTGTATGAACTTTTTGCGTGCAGTTTCATCTTTATGAATGTGTACCCTCCCCATAGCATTTTTCAGCAGAGAATACCACCTATTTAAAGCTTAACACACTTCAGTAATTTACAGTAACTGAAACAGTACAAATGAGTCTTTTATAAAAAGGTTAATAACCTTTTTTAAATATGAAGAAAAGAGGATGCTTTGAATTCCAATACTCTATATATTTTACAGAGAACTTTTGTTTCTTCCATAACTGCAAGCATCATCAAAAGTGGTTCGTAAGACAGATTCTAGTTTTGTAAGCCTCTCAGTATGTATACAGTTACTAAGAACATAAGGTTAACTTTTTAAAGAGTTCATCTCCAAACACACCTAGGTATTTGCAATCTTCAATTGCAATCGTTAATT
This sequence comes from Ursus americanus, assembly GCF_024610735.1. Lineage (NCBI taxonomy): Eukaryota > Metazoa > Chordata > Mammalia > Carnivora > Ursidae > Ursus > Ursus americanus. The sequence continues at coordinate 31,455,029 of NC_142137.1, forward strand.
TCAAGAAATCTATGGGCTCTACAAGAGAAATACCAACTATATTGATCCACATTCTTTCCTTCCATATTGCCAATGTCATCTCTTGTTAACAATTTGGAAAACAACTGTTTCCAACAAAGATTACAAAAGACAAGTAGAGTCTCCAAGTAAAGTTTATGAGACAAAAGTCATAAATAACCACGGGCAGAAATATTCTAAATTTTTATAGCCCACTTAATGTCTCTCACACCAAAACATCAAAAATCTTCATAGATATTCTTCTCTGTTGTACAAATGTTTTACCTTCATTAAAATTTATTTCTTGATCTCCTGAAAGTATTAATGTATTGTGGAGAAAAGAAATTGTACCTTGCTAGAATGTTTAAATCTAAGCATATACCTGAAATAAATGCCACTAGAAGCTATGTGATTAATGATATAAATTCTGTAACTCTTAATCAGAAGGGACTTTAGACAGACTGCATATTACAGTCTTAACAATATAACAATATAATATTCTGGTGTGTTTGGCTGTTCTATTACACTTTTAAATGTTTCATTTGTTAGGTTTGGTTTTTAAATAGTTTTACAACCCAGTAAAATTAAGAGTATGGAAATTATATATTTTTTCTCTTTAAAGAGAAAGAAAAATAGATTACAGATATCTCTAATGTAATACCTTTTTTAAAAAATTCATTAAATGCTTTCAACATTATCTCATGGTTACAGCTAATTGTACTAACTATTTTTTCTTCTTCATTAAAAGTCTGCCACCTTAATAATGTGCTATTGATGTTTTTATTAAAAGAAATCGTTGTTCTCCTGTTTCAAATACATTTCCTTTCACTTTGCTTTCAGATGTGTCTATGACTGTAATAACTTTTCTATCAGGAATATCCTGGTTCGATAATTTTATTAAATAAAAAGGATGATTTTTCTCGTGAGAAGAAGCTTATTAACCCAGGTCTATACAAACAGGTATTAAAGAAAATGACTACATTGAGAAAACTGTGTTATAGAAAAGCAGACATGGTTGTAAAACTTCAAATCTAAGCCAGAACTATGTTATCCTCTAAGCCAGAATAGTCACTGTTCCATAGATGGCAAAGGGAAGAGAATGGCAGAGAAATGGGGAAACGCCATTTGTATTCAGGAGCCCAGGAGTGACTGGCCATGTGTCTCCTAATGTGTCAAGCATCAAGCGACTTTTTTTTTTTTTGACCAGTCAAAAAACATATCGCTTGTAGAGAATTTTTCAAATGAAATAATCTACATACAAAAATGCATATATATTTAACATACAGTTCCAAGAATTTTGAAAATTGCATATGCCCATACAGCCAACATTTCTATCAAGGTAGAGAACATCTCCATCATACCAGAAAGATCCCTCATAATAACTTTAAATGGCTTTACCTAACATTTTTAAATGTGAAATATGGCTTGTAAATAAGACAAGTGCATGCTACATGCAAAAGATGGATCCATGTGATCTAAAAGCATGAAACAAGCAAATTGGCGAATATATGTTAGGTTAATAGAACAAAACCAAACAGGGTATCCACTTTAATTAATATTAATCACGCTCAAATATCCCATACTAGCATTTAGTGGATAGAGATGAGGAATGCTTCTAAACATTCAGTTATGCACAGAACAATTACTACCTCCCCCAGTAAAGAACTATCTGGCCCAAAATGTCAATAGTATGAAAGTTGAGAGGACTTGATCTGTATCAAAGTCCATATCCCTATAACAGAAAAAAAATACTGTATATTAGAATATTTCTTAAGTATAATTGCTATTTAGGGAATTATATATAAAAGTATAATTGACAGCATTATAATAAAACAAATATCAATAGCATTCTAGCATTCTGTGGATAATACTTAACATCTACATCTACATGGATGGAAGTGGAGGGTATTTTGCTAAGCGAAATAAGTTACTCAGAGAAAGACAATTATCATATGGTTTCACTCACATGTGGAATATAAGAAAGAGACAGAGGATCATAGGGGAAAGGAAGGAAAACTGAATGAGAAGTCTACAGAGAGAGAGAAAAACCTTGAGAGATTCTTAACTATAGGAAACAAACTGAGGGTTGCTGGAGGAGGGGCAGGTGGGAGGATGGGGTAATTGGGTGATGGGCATTAAGGAGGGCATGAGATGTGATGAGCACTGGGTGTCAAACAACTGATGAATTATTGAACTCTACATCTGAAACTAATGATGTACTATATGTTGGCTAATTGAATTTAAATAAAAATAAATAAATAAATAAAATAAAAATAATAAGATAATTTGGTAAGATGGTTGAGTGCAATGATAGAATATTAGCAACATTTCCACATTTCAATATAATTAATGAGAAAATACACTGAAAGAAACGATTTTTGAAAACAAGCTTACTAAAAATGTATAGAAATTTATCTGTACATTAAAAACTGTTCTGAGGTACATAGAAATTAATAAATTAAAAAATCACATTCTAAGGTCAATATTGTGAAAATGTCATTTTCCCTCAAATCAATCTATAATCTATAACTGTAACCTGATCACAGTAAAAATAGCAGTTACGAGTTTTATTTGCAATATGAAAACCTGATTTAGATACATGTGGAATAATCAAAGTGCAAAAATAGCCTGTAAAACTTTCAGAAAGAGAAATAATCTGAGGATAATGACCTTGCAAATATTAAAACATATCAGAAGGCTAGAGTAATTAAAATAGCTTGGTAAAGTTGTAGGAAGAAAAAGACAAGTTAGTGATTTGAATCAAGTCACAAGTGCCTTGGCAATTTGGTAGATGATAAAGAAGGCATTTTAATTTATTTTTTAAAAAGATTTTATTCATTTATTTGAGAGAGAGAGAGAGCTTGGGGAGGAGTGGAGGGATAGGGAGAGAGTCCCAAGCAGACTCCCTACTGAGTGCAGAGCCACACAGGGGCTCAATCTCACCACCCTCAGAGCATGACCTGAGCCCAAACCAAGAGTCAGAAGCTCAACTGACTAAGCCACCCAGGCGCCCCAAGAAGGCATTTTAAAACAGCATGGAAATGAGGAATTATATAATAAATGATGTTGAGATCATGCACTCACCAATGGTAAATAAGAAAAAAATAAAATTTAAATTTTACACCACATTTTACACCAAAGTAATTCTTAAATGGGCAAATATTTAAATACATAAAACAGATGGTTGATGTGTGGATGGTATAATATCCAGAACCCATAAAGGAAGTATTTTAAAATATTTGTATAAGAAAAAAATCATCTAGATCCAAATTATAAAAGTCAAATACTAAAAATTTCTAAGAGAAAAGATTGATTTCCTAATACACAAAGAACAACCAGTAAGTAATCCACAAATTCAAAAGCAAATGGCAAATCTATGAAAGCATTTCGTGGAGGGGAAATAGAAACAACAACATAAGAAAATAACTCATAAATTTGAGTGAAAGATTAAAATTGTCCCCTGAACAAACCTACATCTGCCTGGGAGGGTGACATCTGCCTTCACAGTAGCCGTATTTTTTTAACTTTCTGAGTTAAGATAAATGGAGAATGTGAAGTACCAGGAGTCCAATTTTACTAAGCAGCCCCTGATTTGAATCATAGCTCGGAAAGCTATGATTCGATACAGAGGTCTTGGGCCCGTGTGATTATAACATTAAAAAAAATGGTGGAAACTAAGGTTACAGTTTCTCTAAGGCAAGGCGAACTACTTGATTTCACTTTCAAGAGATGAATGTTCCATAGATGGATGAGATGTGGGCGTGGAGAGACGAAGAAGCTGCATGTAGGGTCTGTTATGGAGGCTTCACTCTTGAAGCCGTGTATGGCAGCTGAGGTAAAATGAAGACAGTGCATAGGCTGTATTTCCCATCTGGGTTCCATCTATAAAAGCTAACCCAGCACAGCATTGGATTCGAGTTATTGTGTTTTGTCAGTGTCATTGTACATTTGAACTTGTGGTCACAACTCATAATGGGACATACGTACAAGAAGCACTCTCAAATTAAAATGCAAATTAAAAGAATAAAGGAAATTATTTTTACCTATTAGATTTGCAAAGATTAGCAGTGATGGTGAAGATGTGGAGAAAAAAATATCCTCATATATATGTTTTAGAAGGATCCTTTGGTAATATCTCTAAAAAGTCAGAAATGTATATACCATTTTCCCTCGACCTTTCACTTGTTGGAGTTAATCGACAAAATAACTATAATATGTTCACATGAAATATATGAACAGACATATCCCTTTTAGTACTGTTTGTAGTAGAAAACTCTCCATCTGAAAAGTTTGGACTTAACTTTAATATTCATTGCTAGAGTACTCTTTTAAAAATTATAGCATATATGTTTAACAAAGTATTAAACAAATATTTTTTAAAAATGAGAAAAATCTTGGAATACATACATATAGAAAAAAACACTCAGATATTGTATGAGAAACAGCAAAATATAAAATGGCATATCTATTTTTCCGTTAATTATAAAAAATGTACATATATGCCTATTTTGCCATGGAGAATTTCTTAATGAACATACTAAGACTATTGGCTATTTGGCAGTATAGCTAAGTTATTCAAATTCTAAATATATATGTATAAATATATATTGAAAAGTCTTCTCAGAGTTGAGGTTATCCTTAGAATTGGGAAGAAAATACTACTTTAAAACATAGTTCATCCAAACTTAGTCTGTAATGTATCACCAACCTCTCCTTATATATGTGATGAATTGATTATATTAAAGACAGAGACGCATCAGTGATTTTTTTTCTCTTCAAGCAGTAGGAGTTTAAAGAAAGGATTCTTATGAGACAATTTGAATAAATATTTAAAGTGAAGTTTGCAGTAAATTTAGAAATAGTTGCTCCTGTTCTATATTAATTTTGGGTGCAGACATAACCATAAAAATTAGAAGGAAATCTCTGCATGAGAAAAATTCAAATACAATCATTAATTGTACCCACAGCTGGTGCAAAAGGAACTTAGGTTTGCATCTTGATTTAAGGTTTTGGGGGGCCACTGAAGTATAACCGAGCACAGCAAGTCATCAATTTATCATTTTCTTTTCTACGAAGAAATACAATGCGTCATCACAATTTCCCAGCAAGATCACCAGAAGAGTTCTCATTCCAACTTCTTAGCAAAGAAAATAAGCAGAGTAACGGCACCTTCCACAAACTCATCCTGCCCTTGGCAATAGCAAACAGCATGCATCTAAAGGACTGATGGAATGGCTGTGACTTTTCTGAATTACTTCTCTTTTGAGGGTAGTTCACAATAAGGTGACATTCTAATTTCACAAATATTTTCTCATAAATTAACTAAGAACTGATATTAATCTTTACTCCCATTAATATAACAAGAAACAAAACATAAAATCCAAACCATCAACTTCTAGTAGAGCTTTTGCATTTAGTGTCTATAATATATATTATATATAATATGTATTTGTCTACCGGACACATATTATTTATTTATTCTTATTTGTATTTATTTAAACTAAAAAAAGAAAAACTCCAAAAAGCAAAACCATTCTCTCCCATCTTTACCCCTCACCTCCAGCAACCACCAGCCTGTTCTTTATATCTATGAGGGGTTTTTTAAATTTAACTAATGATTATTATTATTATTTTTAGATTTCACATGTAAGAGAAGTCATACAGTACTTGTTTCTCTGTGTTTGACTTATTTCACTTAACATAATGCCCTTGAGGTCCGTCCATGCTGTAGCAAATGACAAAATTTTATTCTTTTCTATGGCTGAATAAGATTCCATTTGTGTGTGTGTGTGTGTGTGTGTGTGTGTGTGTGCGCGTGTGTGTATCACAATTTCTTTATCCGTTCATCCATCAATGGACACTTAGTTTGTTTCCATACCTTGGCTATTGTAAATTATGCTGGAATGAACATAGATGTACAGAAATATCAAATATTATTTACAGTCTGTTATACCACAAGGGGAAAAGCTCTGGGACTGTAACAATCAAAGATGTCAAGTCTATATGATGAGTCATATTGGTTGAGAACATTTGGTTCCCTTTAAGGGAAGAAAGAAATCCCTGTGGTTTGGGACTTTATTTTGCTATTCTGTTTTTCTGATCCAGGGGCCAATATTATGTCTAGCTTATAGAAGACCCTCAATTCATGCTAACATAATAAGTTAATGGTATTTGCCTAATGAAGGAACTGAAAAAGTTTCCTTTTTTCTTCTTCTGTTACAAAAGGGACACATCCAATGGGAGACATTTTCTGAGATGAGATACCAGTAGCTACATTGATAATAAGTCCCTTAGAGACACAAGGGAAGGGATTGATAGGAATCTTTAGTTAGCACAAACCTAGTTTATCATCTCAATTCTCTAATTCTTTCTGTTACTCTAGCTTTCTCTCCATGCACTACGCTATTTTAATTTCATTAGAGTTTTTGTAATTGTGTTTTCACATATATAAAGCAAAGACCCTTTTTAAGTCATAGCGTGGGGATCCAACAGTAGAACTGGCCAGGAGGACCGATCTGAGGGCGGAGTGCCTGGTTAACACATGCGTGTTTTATTTTATTTTATTTTTTTTTTAAAGATTTTATTTATATTTATGTGACAGAGAGACAGCCAGCGAGAGAGGGAACACAGCAGGGGGAGTGGGAGAGGAAGAAGCAGGCTCCCAGCGGAGGAGCCCGATGTGGGACTCGATCCCTGCACGCCGGGATCACGCCCTGAGCCGAAGGCAGCCGCTTTAACGACTGCGCTACCCAGGCGCCCCCACATGCGTGTTTTAAATGTTGGCGGCCCCCAAGATAGAATCCTTAGTGACTAAGAGGTAAGGAAGACTTTCAAGGGTTTTAGAGAAGGTACTGAATGGTGTAAACTCACTGTATGTTTGCAAATCCCTGATAAATAGATGAAAAGTTTCACAATACGCCACGTACAAGATGAACGGACAACTCTGTCTAGCCAGCAAGTGTCACCACACATACTTTGTCTTAACAAGGAAGATATTATATTACAGTATTTACATTTCAGTTAACTGAGAATAAATTAGATTCGTTATTCAAAAACTAAGCCATAATTTTTCAACAATTACCAAAAAAGTTCCTAATAAAAAATTTTCAGTAGATTATAGAAGAAAGTGTCTTCCAAAGTGAAAGATGAATTTAAGGAAACTTAAATTTAGTAGGTCTTCTTTTTTAGTCCATTATTACTTTTGAAAACATGTCTAGGAGTTTTTCTGAAGACAAAATTATTTTTTATTCTCCTCATATGTAAAAATAAATCAAACCAATATACAAAGATAGAAAAACAAAAGAGAAAAATATGACCTCCAAATTTCTTGGAAGCTAGTTAGTGTTAAGAAGTAAGATGTCTTGAACTATTGAGAAGGCATAAAATTCCAAGAGAATGGCTCTATTCTGCAAATGGAACCACTTATTTGTAATTCTTATACTATGCTTTTAAGAAGGAATTTTAAATATCAAGGTCTTTAGCATAGAGCACTTGCTATCAGAAATAATGAAATCCTCTAGAGAATAGAAAGTTAAAGTGTTTTGTGGAAAAGCCAAAAGTTATTATTTTTCACTTTTTTTTACATATATCAAATTCTTTAATTCTATTCATTTTGTGAGATATGAATCTTAATGACTAGGATGATGGCAATTTCATTGCCTTGGTCATTTTTAAGCTGCTTTTAATCCATTGCAAACCCTAAATTAATTCCATCAATTTTCTGATTTTTAAAAAATTTATTTAGGATATTGTTTCATTGTTTCCTTCTAGTAAAAGCATGTTCAACAGAATTTCATATAACCTTACTATTAAGAAAAAAGATTAACTGCTAATTAAGCAGATATTTCAAACAATACTAGCTTTGAAATATACATTTTAAAATAACATAAGAATAAAGACTTTGAGATCTTTCAATAATGATATTTTTTTTTCCATTTGAAAGCTCCTTTCTTCTTTTCCATGCAGGTTATAAAGAGTTTTACTACTTAATACCATAGAATTCTAGCTTTATATTATTACTAACCTCACCTCAGTAAAATTTGCTGAGAATGGACTGTTTTTTAACAGTGATTTAAGAGAAGAAAAATTCAGGACTTTATTTGGAACACTAAGAGTCAGCTAAATTACAGTTGAAGCTTCTTTTTTCACAACAAATTCCAATTTGGTGGTGGTGTTGAATCTACTTTGCCTTAATTATATGGCAGTTAGGTTTTCAGCAGCACATCATTCTTGTAAGGAAACAATTTCAGGACCGTTGTGGCATTATCAGTCCACCAGGAGCTGTGCAGGTCTGACAATGGCTCTATTGACTATCTCTTCCCATGACATCTGGCAGTGTGACATCTTGCAGTGATATTCTTAAATACGATTACTGATTGGGGGAGGCAAAAACAATGCAGATAAAAATTTGGAAAATAAGGGCTTTTCCCATTTTTTACTCTCCAAATTAGCCAAAATCATTTTAGTATATTCCATATTTTCAATAGAGGAAATGTTCTTTAGCCTATGATGAGTGGATATTTGAATATTTATGTTGTTAACAAGAGTCACGTCTGGTTCCAACCTTGAACTGCCATGATTATTGCCCATAATAGTAAATAAGTTGTGCCAGACTTAGCACCCAATTGTTTATTGTTCAAGTCATCACTACAAGTTATTTTATTAATTGATGATCAACCAGTCCTTAGGACAACTTAGCATGAATGGGAACTAATTGAAAGAAGTATTTAAATATTATTTATACAATCTGGGTCTTTTTACATTGTTATTAAATCTAACTTGTTATCTCATAAATCCAGTCCCCAACCAGGTTTTGCCAACTGTTTCTAAAATGTAATTCAAATTTGTATAATTTTCTCCAATGACACTATCACAATCCTAAGACAGATTTTTACGAGCAACTAATAGTAACTCCCTGCTATTGAGTGTCTCCTGTCTTGATTTTTCCCATTATTCATACAATTTTCAGAAACACATGAAGACAACTTTTTGTTATAATAGCACATACTTTATAAGGTTTTGCAGATGTTAAATAAGATTATCTATAAAAAACACTTAGCCGACTGACCAGGAAATACTGAACACTCCGCAGATATTATCCATTACCACCAATCATCCTCACTACCATTGCTGTATTACACATGAGAAAACTAAACTTTCATAATTTCTGTGAAAATCAATTACATGCATTTCAAATTCTAATGACTTATTGTTTATGCCACATAATTTAGCATTATAACATATATATCCTAGTTTCTAAACATTATTATACATTTATAAATTTTATATCACAAATATGTAAATTTCTATTAAATGTAGATAAAATATATATTTATATATTTAAATTTATATTATAGTCCATCTTCAGAGTTCTAAGAAAACTTAACATATATAACACAATTAAATATATTTTCCTGGCATTTAATGATTGTTTTCTGATAGAATGTAAAGTCCATTGATATTATTATGAATAAGGGAACAAAAAGAATATCAGCAGATATACCTACTATAAAGGTATAGTGGCTAGAAAAAAATTATTCTGGATACTTACATATCCAACATGTTGCTCAGATCAAATGGTAAATGTGAAAGATATTCACAATCATTTTTTTAACTTGTTATAATTTTAGCTTATAATAGTTATTGAAATGATTCTCAATTAGATGTCAATCATTGAGTTAGATGCTACAAATATGACTACAGCCCAACTTCTGATTCAAGCTTACCTGGGATACAAACAAGTAAAAACATAATTACAATTCAGTGTGATCAAGTTATAAACAGTGCAAGGGACAGTATGTAAATCTCTGGGACTGATTCAGTCTCAGGGATTCAAGAAGGCTCCCTCATGGAGGAACATATAACCAGAGTTCCTAAAGAAAGAGATGTGGGGTATGTATTTTTACCAAAAAAAAAAAAAAAAAATTATAGAGGGTGGCTGAGTCAGTTAAGCGTCTGCCTTAGACTCAGGTCATGATCCCAGGGTCCTGGGATCAAGCTCCACCTCCAGCCCCACATCGGGCTCCCTGCTCCCTGTCTGCCACTCCCCCCTGCTTGTGCTTTCTCTCTCTCTCCTTCTCTCTCTCTGTGTCAAATAAATAAATAAAATATTTTAAAAAATTACAGAGAATTTGTAGACTTTTCAGTAGTTCAACATGACATACACACAGAATGACTGAGGATGGGAGAAAAATAGAAAAGACGAAGTAAGAAGAAATAATATCTGTTCTTATTGGATTTAACACTAGACATAAGCACATTTAGTGTAATTTGGTAAATAACTGCTCTTGACAAGTATCTGAAAACAAGTTAAATTAACTAACCATTTGATAAACTCTAGAGCATGCCCCAGAGATGAATATAGTCATATGGTGCATGTTAACGAAGCCATATTAGCTTTTATACTTGAAATTTTCTCTATGTGGTGTTTCTCAAATTTAAAAGTGATTCTGAATATTATATTCAAAATTTACTGGACAAATATATATATAAAACACTGGTATTATAGCACTTTAAATGTGTGCATGTGTAATTTTGGATATAATATACAAATATATATTTAAAAGTAACATGAATGATAGTGTCTCCTCTCAGCTCACTAAGCTATATGAATATAATGTGTTTGTGTATGCATTTACCTCAGTATACATTTTTCTTTAGTATATTGATTTTCTTGAGAATAGTATGCTGTGGTAGTTTTTTTAATATTTACTTCATAGCTCTTATTCCCCTGCGTAGTGCATTCCAAAGACTTAATCAATGCTGAAAGCAGATATAATACACTTGCAGTGTATTCTAATCAACACTTCCTTCACTCTTTGACTTTTAGGCTAATTTCATCAGTCATCCTTCTCTCTATGGACACTCTGGTTGAATAGATTTATTTTCCTTTTCTCTTTTCAATTTTCTATATAACTTTCCTTTTCCACTCTTATTTCTGACTTTAAAAAAAAAACACATGACTATAAAGTGCTCATTCACTTCACTTTTAATACACTTAACATTTAATGAGGGTACTATATAGGAAACCTAAAAATCATAGGGTTTTAATAAAATTTAAATGTACTTTATATCAGTCCAGTAGAAACTGGCTCATTCTCATCACGTGCAGAGTTAGATTCATTGGCACTATTATTTTTCATTAAATGTTGTTTGTTTGTTTTCAATTAACCTCTTAATCTAATAATTATGCTTCTATTCTCTAAATTTAGGAAGTTTTAAAAAGCCTCAGTGATTATTTTTTTAAAAGCCCACTTCAAAGGAAATATTAGCATATGACATCTTTTAGACTATTGTTTGGAAGTTGAAGAAGAGTAAGAAAATGTGCCCTTGACTGTGAATCTGTCTAATGCATCAAAATAAAATATATTCAAAATCATATATGCAAAAGACAACCTCATTTTCATGTTAAAATATTTTCATGTTGTGTCACATGGAATTTGGGGGGTCACATGCTTTATATGCCAATTATTTCTTTTTTTTTTTTTTTTTTAAGTACCAGGCTTATGTCAGTTGTCTTCCCATAGTCTTGGCTTATTTACAGTAACTAAAAACTGAAGAAAACAAAACAATACAATACAAAAAACAAAAAAAAAATGTGCATTAGTTGGTAAATGGATATAAAAATGTGGTATATCCATACAATGGAATACTACTCAGCAATAAAATGAATGAACTATTGATATATGCAACAGTATAACTGAAGCTCAGGAAAGAATATGGGATAGAAAATATATTTTAAGGGCACCTGGGTGGCTCAGTTGGTGAAGTATCTGACTCGATTTCAGCTCGGGTCATGATCTCAGGGTTGTGAGGTTAAGCCCCACATCCAGCTCCTTGCTCAGACAGGATTTCACTTGAGATTCTCTCCTTCTCTCTCTACCACTCCCCACTTCTCTCTAAAATAAATAAATAAAATCCTTTAAAAAAAGGAAAATATATTTTAAGTAATAGTGAATGAATATTTCTCAAATGTGGAAAAAAAAAAAACACCTACACATTCAAGAATCTGTTTATCTTAAGTGAGATAATATGAAGAAAGCCATACTTTAACTCATCACATACAAATTGCTTAATGTAAAGTTAAAGAGAAACCCTTAAAAACACCCAGATTAAAATAACACATTGCATACATTGTTGCCTATGTCGAAACCCAAAAATAAAAGGTAAACAAACTTTTCATCGTAAACAATGCAGATACAAAAATAATGATTTAGCAACTTTAAAATGTTAAAAGAAAAAAAAAGATTTTTACCCCAAATTTTCTATTAAACAAAATTATCCTTCAAAAAATCAAGATATATTAAAAAAAAAAGAATTTATTACCAACTGAGCTGCGGTAAAAGGAAGTTTTTCAGGCTAAAGGAAAATGATAGCAAATAGAAACTCTAAACAGAATAAAATTATCAAAAATGGGATGTGGATGAATATTAAAGGCTAACTATAGCTATAAAATATTTAACAAGGCAAAATGGAGGCAAACCTCTATCTACCTAAAACCCCCTTCATTGGTCCTTATATCTATTCCTTTCCCAGAATGTATTTTTCTTCAGCCCAATACATTCACTTGGAGATAAGCCTTGAAACTATTGAATAAGCTTTTCCCAATTTCTTCAAATACTTCAAATTGAAGGAAATTACCAATTTTTTTTAAAAAATTGTTTTCATTAACTTTTTAGGATACCTTACACACATATAAGACAAAAGTATTGAAAAAGCCCATATTACCTTTATAAAAGTCCTATGGAAACTACAAATCTCTATAAGAAATTGTTGAATGTCCGGATTCAGTCAACTCCAAATTAAATTGGCAAGGCATATAAAAATATATACTCTCCAAGATAAAGAGTTTCCCAGACAAACAAAAACTAAAGGAGTACATGATCACTAAACCAGCCCTGCAAGAAATATAAAGGAGACTCTTTGAGAGCAAAGGAGAGACCAAAAGTGACAAAGACAAGAAAGGATCAGAGAAAATCTCCAGAAAGGGGCATCTTGGTGGCTCAGTTGGTTAAGCATCTGCCTTTGGCTCAGGCTGTGATCCTGGGGCTGGGATCGAGCCCTGCATCAGGCTCCCTGCTCAGCAGAGGGGTCTGCTTCTTCCTCCGCCTCTCCCCCTGCTTGTGGTCTCTTGCTCTCTCTCTCATAAATAAATAAAATCTTTAAAAAAAAAAAAAAAAGAAAAGAAAAGAAAATCTCCAGAAAAAAAAAAACAAGTAATAAAATGGCAATAAATGTTTTTCTATCAAAAATTACTTTGAATGTAAATGGACTAAATGCTCCAATCAAAAGACATGGGGTGTCAGAATGGATTAAAAAAAGTAAGACCCATCATATGCTGCCTACAAGAGACTCATTTTAGAACTAAACCTGCATATTGAAAGTGAGAGGGTGGAGAAATATTTATCACACAAATGGATGTAAAAAGATAGTCCAAGTAGTAATACTTACATTGGACAAAACAATCCAACAAGATAGAACAATTGTACATATTTACGTACACAAAATGGGAGTACTTAAATATATAAAACAATTAGTGACAAACAAAAAGAAACTAATTGATAATAACCCAATAATAATGGGGGACTTTAACAGTCTACTTACATTAATGGGCAGATCATCTAAGCAGAAAATCAACAAGGAAATAATGGCTTTGAAGATACACTGGACCAGATGGACTTAACAGATATATTCAGAACATTCCATCCTAAAAAAAAAAAAAAAAAACACGATACACATTCTTTTCAAGTGCACTTGGAACATTCTCAAGAATAGATCACATTTTAGGTCACAAAACAGGCCTCAACAAATACAAAAGATTGAAATCATACCATACATCTTTTCTGACCACAATGCTATGAAACTTGAAGTCAACCACAAGAAAAAAATTAGAAAGACCACAAATACATGGAGGTTAAAAAACATGCTACTAAACAGTGAGTATAGAATAATATGGAAACTAAAAAAACAAATAGAATGGATTGATGAAACCAGGATCTGGTTCTTTGAAAAAATTGATAAATCTGATAAACCTCTAGCCAGATTTAAAAAAAAAGAAAAGAGAAAGGACCCAAATAAATAAAATTACAAATGAGAGAGGAGAAATGACAACACCACAGAAATACAATTATAAGAGAATATTATCAAAAATTATATTCCAACACATTGGACAACCGGAAGAAATGGATAAATTCCTAGAAACGTAAACTATCAAAACTGAAACAGGAAGAAATAAGAAAAAATAAGCAGACCAATAACCAGCAAAGAAATTGAATCAATAATCAAAAAATGCTCAACAAACAAAAGTCTAGGGCCAGATGGTTTCACAGGTGAATTGTACCACACTTTTAAGAAGAGTTAATATCTATTCTTCCCAAACTATTCGAAAAATAGAAGAAAAAGCAAAACTTTCAAATTCATTCTATGAGGCCAGCATTATCCTGATACCAAAAGCAGATAGAGACTCCCTAAAAAAGAGAACTACAGCCCAATATCCCTGATGAACACAGATGCAAAAATCCTCAACAAAATACTAGCAAACCAAATCCAACAATACATATTTAAAACAAAAATCATTCACCACAATCAAGTGGAATTTGTTCTTGGGTTGCAAGGGTGGTTCCATATTTGCAAATCAATGTGACACACCAAATTAGTAAAAGAAAGGATAAGAACCATATGACCATTTCAATAGATTCAGAAAAAGCATTTGACAAAGTACAACATCCATTCATTTAAAAACCCTCAACAAAGTAAGGAGCCTACCTCAACATAATATGTTGGGCCATATATGAAAAACCCACAGCTAATATCTTCAATGGGGAACAGAGAGCTTTTCCTCTACAGTCAGGAACAAAACAAGGCTGTTCACTCTCACCACTGGTATTTAACATATTTCTAGAAGTCCTTTCTACCCATAACAATCAGACAACAAAAAGAAATAAAACGCATCCAAACCAGCCAGGAAGAAGTCAAACTTTCACTCTTCGCAGATGACATAATACTCTATATAGAAAACCCTAAAAACTTCACCAAAAAACTGCTAGAACTGATAAACAAATTCAGTAAAGAAACAGGATACAAAATCAATGTGCAAAAATATGTTGCATTAATAATGAAGCAATAGAAAGAAAAATTAAGGAATCAATCCCATTTATAATTGCACAAAAAACAGTTAGATACCTAAGAATATACCTAACCAAATAGGTGAAAGATCTATATTCTGAAAACTATAAAACTCTGATGAAAGTAATTGAAGGCAACACATAGAAATGGAAAGGCATTCCATGCTCATGGGTTAGAAGAACAAATATTGTTAAAATATCTATACTACCCAAAGCAACCTACACATTTAATGCAATCTCTATCAAAATACCAACAGCAGGAGTACCCGGGTGGCTCAGTCAGTTAAGCATCTGACACTTGGCTTTGGCTCAGGTCATAATCTCAGGGTTGTGATGTTGAGCCTAGCATTAGGCTCCACACTCAGCATGGAGTCTGCTTGAGATTCTCTCTCTTCTCCTCTTCCCCTTTGCCCTTCTTCTTGCTCATGTATGCTCTCTCTCTCTCTAAAAAAAAAATAATAATAAATAAATAAATAAGAATACCAATTTTGCAGAGCTAGAACAAATAATCCTGAAACCTGTATGGAATCACAAAAGATCCCAAATAGCTAAAGTAACATTGAAAGAGAAAAACAAAGCTAGGAGCATCACAATTTTGGACTTCAAGTTATATTACAAAGCTGTAGTAATCAAAACAACTTAGTACTGGCTCAAAAATAGACACATAGATCAATAAAACAGAATAGAAAGCACAGAAATGAACCCACAATTATATGGTCAATTAATCTTTGACAAAGCAGGAAAGAATGTCCAATGGGAAAAAGTCTCTTCAAAAAATGGTGTTGGGAAAACTGGACAGCAACAAGCAAATGAATGAAACGGGACCATTTTCTTACACCAAACACAAAAAATAGATTCAAAATGGAATAAAGACCTAAATGTGAGACCTGAAACCATAAAAATCCTAGAGAAGAACATGGGTGGTGACCTCTTTGACATTGGCAGTAGCGTCTTCTGTCTAGATATATCTCCTGAGACAAGAGAAACAAAAGCAAAAATAAACTATTGGGACTTCATAAAAATAAAAAGCATCTGCACAGCAAAGAAAACAGTTAACAAAACTGAAAGGCAACCTACAGAATGAAAGAAGATATTTGCAAATGACAAATCTGATAAAGGGTTGGTATCCAAAATATGTAAAGAACTGATACAACTCAACACCCAAAAGTGAAAAATCCAATTAAAAAAAGGGCAGAAGACATAAATATTTTCCAAAAAAGACATACAGATGACCAACAGACACATGAAAAGATGCTCAACATTACTTATCATTAGGGAAATTCAAATTTGAATTACAATGAGATATCCCCTCACACCTGTCAGAATGGCTAAAAACAACAACACAAGAAACAACAGATATGGGTGAGAATGTGAAGAAAGGGAACCCTCTTGCACCATTGGTGGGAATGCAAACTGGTACAGCCACGCTGGAAAAGAGTTTGAAGGCTCCTCAAAAATGTAAAAATAGAACCACCCTATGATCCTGCAATTGCACTACATTTACCCAAACCATACAAAAATATTGATTCAAACGGGCACACGCACTCCAATGTTTATTGCAGCATTATCAACAATAGTCAAATTATGGAAAGAGCCCAAATGTCCATTGACTGATGAATCATAAAGAAGAGGTGGTATATATATGCAGTGGAATATTACTCAACCATAAAAAAGAATGAGATCTTGCCATGCGGATGGATGTAGAGAATATTATGCTAAGTGAAATACGTCAATCAAAGAAAGACAAATACCATATGATTTCACTCATACGTGAAATTTAAGAAATGAAACAATTGTGCAAAGGGGAAAAAAGACAGAGCGAGGCAAACCATGAAACTGCCCTTAATTATAAAGAACAAACTGATGGTTACCAGAGGGGTGGTGGGTGGGGGGATGGGTGAAATAGGTGACAGGATTAAAGAGTGCACACAGGGTGTCATATGAAAGTGATGAGTCACTATATTGTACACCTGAAACTAATATTATACAGTAAGTTAACTAACTAGAATTTAAATAAAAACTTAACAAAAGAATATATTCTCTATAGTTAAATACATACATACACATATATATGTATGTATAATACATATTATTGTGTAATTATAATAATCGTTTTACTTTGCCAGAAACTTATGACAAGTATTAGACACTCATTTCTGAAGAAGTATCTAACTCAAAAAGACTACCTAGCACCTAAGCTCCCTTGAAAGAGAAATAAAGAGTAACTCTTGAATGTACATCCTATCATGAATCTGATTGTGAAGGATTGGCTTAATTTTAAAACCAAGCATCAAATGATACTATACTATATTTAGACTAAAATTAATCATTTTCTCCTCTACTATAATTCATCTTTCTTCTCTCAATGTCTCTTTTTAAAATGCTCAAATAAGTTTCTTAATTTTTTTACATAGACATGAGGATATTAACAGTAATTTTTATAATCCAATTCTTCTCTAAGTGCATTAAAGTTTAATGTAGTCTAGCAATGGCAATGCTAGCAAAAACATAATCTGCATAAAACATGAGGCAGCATGAAGCAGTTATTCAGAAGGGATTCAGGCTTCTGGTGTTAACACTCACAATGTAATTCCGTGCCATGAAAACACACAAGTTTACTATTTAGAATTAATGAAAGTTTCATTGTTTCAATGGTGTATCAGTCATATGTCTTTCTCTTATCTAGATACTTTCAACTATTGGAGATCCCAAGTATGTAAGTGCTTATCACTATGGAGTTTGCCAGATCTGAGACTGCTTAGGCTTGTACAGACCAGCATCTTCATGAATCTCAAAATATAATATACTTTTAATTTATTTTATATTAAAGGTGTACTCATATTAAAATAACTCCTATCGAAAGGAACTCTAATGAATTCAGCCATTTCATATATATAAAGGGAATTTGCAATGTGCTATATTAATATTATTAGGTCAGCCACCATCTGCTTCCTGTTTTATCCACAGCAGATTAAATATAGAAGAAAAGATGCTGACTTTGAGGAGTTCAAACTTTTATTTTAAGACCTAGGATCTGGAAAACAAAAAAAGTGAAGGGCAGGGTGGGATAAGCCATGTCTTGGGAATAAGAGATCTTTCATTTCCTGCTAGGGTCTAGTAAGTCATGCAATCGGTAAATAGAACAGAGAGTAAATGAATGAAGTTACCCACATCCGCGTACCATAACGCAGGAACAGCTAAGAATGAGCTTCTTCGGCCCCACAGATCAAGAATAACAAACAAAAGCTCAAACTTTTACGAAGCTAGCTCAGCTGTGATTTTATTTTCTTGTTATCGTTAGAAAAGTTATGAGGTTGGTGTTTGTTAGTTTTTAAATAAAACTTTTAACCACATGGGAAATTAGTCACTTTCATGAATATAATTTCACTTTCCTCCCATATAAGTCACTTATATCTATCATAAGCCCAATTCTGAGCTAATACGGAATGGAATGAGTCAGTAGCAAAGGTTTGCTTACATGTCTGACTTTACTCTCAAGGGTTAATTTCCCAAATTCAAAAATATGAAAGGGTGGGGAAAAAATGCAATACTGTATAATCTGTTTGGTTCTCCCAAATCACTAGGCTACCCTACACTAGAATCAAGGCCTGCTACGTTCAGGAGTTAACAGCTACGCAAATCAGACCGTGGTCATATTATGTACCAAAAAATTCAGTGGAACTCCTTACAGAGTTTGGAGCCACTTTTAAGTTGAAAGGGTGACTAATTCAACGCCCCCCCCTTTTTTTCAGATTGAACTGCATGGTATTTGTCTCCTCCTGCTTCATCTTGGGCAACTTTTTGCAAGACTAGAAGGAGAGATTTACACTTGCCCAAATAGAAAGGGCGCTCTGCGGAAGTTTCACCCAAGCCTGTATTTCTATAAAATTTACTGCCATTATCTGTAGAGGAATAGATCAGCACAATACATAGCCAATAGTTACAATTTGCATAAGAAAACATTGTAATGTCAAAGTAGAGCTTCAGCAAGGAATGAAAAAAGACACCACTGGGGCTTGACAGAAATGATCATTTATTTTACAAGTCTCAAGAGGACCTCCCTGGTGAGAACCCATGCTGATATCCTGTATCAGCTCACCTTGTACAAGTGGATGTAAACTGCACACAAAGCAGAAGCCAATTTCATTGTAAATTTTTTCATTGCTGAGATTGACTCACAAGAGGCTCATTTTCTCGTGGGTCCCAAAGGATGGCAGTCCTGCAGCGTTGTTTAAGCAAACTCATTACTGCGCAAGCAATGCCACATAAACCTTCCATCTAAAACAATAGATTCCATAGTATAAACATGCTTTTTCAAACAAGCTCTTTAAACCAAAGAGAAGCTGTAGTTACAGCAAGAAGCAAGACATTTCTCACACAGGCTATTAACATAGGCACCAAGGCAGATTTCTTTTTAGCTACATGTTTTTGAGTGCTTACTATGTGCTAAGTGATTTAAATGTGTAATCTCATAATTGGTACCAGAACAGAAACCACGCACGAACCAAGTCTCCATCTCTAAATACTGGGCTTTTGATCAAAGGTACTGAGAGTTTTCAGCCCAATATCAAGACTTTTGGACTACTAGTTTCGTATTATCTGGAAGTTAAGCCCCATTCCAAACTCTAGGGTTCTTCTTGCTTCTAGTTACTGGAAATTCAGAAAGTTTAGTAACAATTCATGTTGTCAGTTTTAGAGAGATATTAAGCCCTGATGAGCATCACAGTGTGGGCATTGATAAAACCTGGTGCCTGGACGTAGTTATGTGGGAACAATCAAAAGACCAAAAGCTGTCATCTTCATCGAGCGGGCATATGCTCTGGCTCTCCTACAATGTGAATCCGTACCAACCTCTATGAACTCAGGCTCAGGACTCAATACTTGGACAAGAATCTTGCCTTCATCATTTACCAGTTATGGGAGTTCCAGTAAACTTTTTAATCGCCCTAAATTTCAGCTCCCTCATCCATGAAATGAAGAGTATGAAAGAAAAATTACATTAATGGGTTTAAACAGGTAAAGACTTTATTCAATACTGTTTCAACAGGGGTCAAAAATATTACAATAGGAGAAATGGTACATAACTCCTCTGGAACAAAAGTCAGAGGGCTGTTAGGCTCTGGAGTACACTGGGAGAGATTGAGTAATGTGATCAGGCCATCCGTATTTGTCGTTGTTGTTTTATAGTTTTACTGAGATACAACTGTCATATAACATTTTATATGTTGAAGGTGAGCAATGTGATACTTTGATAGACTCACGGATTGCAAAATGATTACCACCCTAGGGTTAATAAACACCTCCATCACCTCGTATAATTACCATTTCTTTTTTTTGTTATAAGAACATTATGATCTATTCTCTTAGCAACTTTCAAATATACAATATAGCATTGTTAACTGTAGTCACCATGTATACATTAGATCTCCAGAACTCATTCATCTTATAACTTGAAGTTTGTATCCTTTGAGTGACATTTCTCAATTTTCCCTACCCCAAGTTCCTGTCAATCACCATTCTACTCTGTTTCTATGAGTTTAGCTTTTTAAAATTCTACATGTAAGTGAGATCATGCACTTATCTTTGTCTGTCTGACTTACTTCATCCTCAAGTTTCATCTCTGTTGTCACAAATGGTGGGATTAGTGCCTCAATAATATTCCATAATATAATAATATATATCACATAATTTTATATATATATATATATATATATATATATATATATATATATATATATATATATCTCACATTCTTTTTAGCCATTCATACATAGACAACACTTAGGTTGTTTCCATATCTTGGCTACCATGAACAATGCTACAGTGAATATGGGATACTGATACCTCTTCAACATCCTGTTTCCAATTCTTTTGGATATATATACTCAGGGGTGGAATTGCTGGATCATATGGTAGTTTTATTTTAAATTTTTTGAGGAACCCAGATACTGTTTTCCATAGTGGTTATGCCAGTTTGCACTTCCACCAACATTGTTCAAGGGTTCCCTTTTTCTACGTCCTTACCAACATTTATTAGCTCTTGTCTTTTGGATGACAGTCATTCTAACAGATATGATGTCATATCTCATTGGTTTTGATTTGTGTTTCCCTGATGATTTAGCAATATTGAGCATCTTTTCATATACTTATTGACCATTTTGGTCAAGATCTAATAATAGCAGCTGTGAGGATTGAGACTGATAATGCTTATTAACCTATGGTCGTTGTGACTGACATAGAGTTAAGCATTCGAAGTAACATAGTGGTTGTTTGTCATTAATTATCATATTAATCTGTTTTCTCTCCCCTCACTACCATTACTACTCCCTCTTGTTAGCCATCACAGATTTTGGAACGACCCTATATCCTATCCTTAATGTTTGCACATGTAATTTTCCTCTATCCTCTCTGACTGTCTGCTGAGATCATGTAAGCCAGAGATTTCCAAATTATTTAGGTCCATGATGACTTTCATGCCTTGGTATCTTTTCATACAGCAAATTCAAGCCAAATGAAATACCTGATAGCTCTATTTAGTAAGAAATTAGATGCAAACAACTTAATAAGTAAGTAGAATCCAAAAATCTACTAACCATTTGAAAAAATAAGTTTAAACGATAATATGTTTATTTCATTTTTAAGTGGCTAAAATTACTTGCTAGTGGGATGTGTGTCCCTGGACTCTACACAACTTCTAGAAACCCTGGAGTTAGATTGTACAATTCCACCTATATTTCTTCTTCTACACTGTTTTTGCATTATTTTATTTTTATCAAAACAGCCAATGAAAAATATTTTTTCAAACTATTCAAACTATTCAAGTTTTTCAGGTTTGTAGACAACTATTAGTATCAGTGGCTTTTCTTAGATGCTCCCTCCAGTGGGTATCCACCAAAATGAAAGTGCCTTTTTTCAAATTGCCAGCTATTAAAGAGTCTTCCATGAGACTGGAATGACACTTCCTTCCTGGGTACGTGGCCACACAGCCAAATGGAGCACTTGGGCTCCGTGAGCCTGATTAGATGTACTGCATCTTACAAAAACGGCTAAACTATCCAGTCCTAAACTTTTCAGATCATTCATTTATTTATTCAATTATTTCTTCATTTATTCAGTCAATATTTGAGAACCTTTTCTGTACAAGGTACTAAGCTAGATGTTGGACATATAAGAGTAATAAGGTCTCAGCTTTTGAGCAGCTTACATTATAATGGGACTTTGATTGATACTGCCTTTAGATCTGAGTCCCACACTATGGATGAGGCCACATACAGCAAGCACAAACATAATTCATGTCTTAAAAGACACATGGGTGCCTTTAGCTCTCAGGTTGTGGTTTCAGCATTGACTCAGAGCAACCAATTACCCTAAACACCATTCAGGCTCCAGGGAAATACTTCATATGTCTTTCAATACCAAAGTCCACACGTGTAAATGCTGTGAAGGCTTGTGTCTCATGCTACTGGAAGTGCTAAAGGAGGGTCATCTCTACTATTCAGTCTAGTGATTTAAATGTCAGTCAACATCCAAAAATTACCTTCACATAAATATCTAGACTGAGTCTAACCAAACAACTCGGCATCATAGCCTTGCCAAGCTGAGGCACGAAATTAACCGTCAGTCACAGGCATTGCTTTGGAATGTGGGGGCCATTTAAAAAGCAATGTTCTTAGGCAGGAGAAAAAGAGACCAAATTGAATTGTAGAATCTTTCCTTCCAGATCACATAATGTCAGATAATCTCTTACATAACAAACAACCATTTCCAGGAGTGCTGAGCATTCACTTTCTTGCTGAAGACCTGCTTCAATTCACTTCCAAAGATATTCAGAATTAGTATCATATTCACAAAAGTTTCTCATAGCAGCTGAGGAATATTTAGCCATATTAAACAAGTCATATTACTCTTAAGCTTGTGTCTATACAGGCCTAGATGTAACATACTTGGACTGTGATATAGATTCTTTATATTGCAAGTAAGTTGATATTGAACATGTGAATTTCTAATAGTTTCTTCTTATAAAAATATGTAATAAGATTTCACAATTTAAAAAAATTAACTAAAAAATTTAGCTACATTTAAATAATTTGGATCTTAACTTTTATTTAGTAATTACCATTGGACTCTGTTTTCATTAAACAATTTTAAATGTTTTAGAAGAAAATTAAATTTTGAATAAATATGAAGATAACTTTAAATTATCCTTACTTTCATTTTAATAAAAAGATATTCAAAGCTTGTTCACTTTGAACATAATCACTTTTTAATCTCTTAGGTCATAACCACCAATTGAACACAATTTATTTGAAATCTTTATTTTAAAAATACAATTAATGAGTTTGCTGAAATAAAAATATAAGTAATAATACTTTATAAATTATGTGTTTCTATTTAATTATTTTAGCCAAAATTTTCTGACTCGTCAATAGAAAAATAAGACATGGATAAGAAATTTAGAGGGGTGCCTGGGTGGCTCAGTTGGTTAAGTGTCTGACTCTTGATCTCAGCTCTGGTCTTGATCTCGGGGTTGTGAGTTCAAACCCCATGTTGGGCTCCACATGGGGCATGGAAGCTAAAAAGAAAGAAGAAAGAAAGAAAGAAAGAAAGAAAGAAAGAAAGAAAGAAAGAAAGAAAGAAAGAAAGAGAAAAATTAAATTCAAGTTTTTTTTCTGTTTTCCCAAGTTTTAGTTATATTGAAAGCATAGTGTTTCCATCTTTTTGTTTCATCATGATGAAGCATATTTACCAGAGAAAATGCAACATTTTATTTGACATATTGTTAGTTCCCTCTTAGCTTTTAAATATTTGACAGGTAGCATGTAGGTTTTCATTGTACTCTTATCATGGACCTCACAATAGTTAAGGACAGGTCTGGAAGGACTGAACTACAAAAGAAACCACTTTTAAATGAAAGTGTAATTTCAGGTAAAATTAGTGGTATAAAGAAAACTGAAGTCAGTCGTGCAAAATGACATGAAGTGAAGTGACGTGATATTATATGAGGCGGTGAGATAAAGATTGCCTGTGGGGGAAGGCCCTATTTTAGACAGAAAACTGGTTCCTGGAGAAAAATAAAACTTGGGCAAAACTGAATGACAAAAAGGAGCCACTGAAAGGAAGTTTCAGGCAATGGCAACCATGTAGCCTTGATAATTGGTCTTCATTGTATTTCTACGTAAGGACTTTTGCAGGGCGCGGGGGGATAAATAACACGAGATTTCAAATCCTGTGACCCAGTGAGAAGTCTTCTTTTATTCTATCTGTGTCTAAGCTTATGCCCTCTCACATTATAACAACATGAAAGTACGTTATTTGTGCCTAATATGCTAGTGGAGGTGAGGAGGATAAACTGTAAGGGCACAAATGAATCTCATCACAAATAAAAGCAGAGAGTGGTTTAAAAATTGGGAAAACCTGGAAATACCCAAAGTTTGGGCCCATTTATAATGTCTTTTGCTAATCAAATATATGATGTAGGTGAGAACTTGTACACTGTTTGATAACTTTGTCTAAAACTTATCTGAACAATTGACTTAGATAAAATTAAAAGGAGCCATCATTTTATAAGGAATTGAGCAGAAATTATCCATAGATTGTACAGTCTTCATACTGGAAAGTCCGTAGTGGTTACAGCATAGACTCTGGAATCATACAGACATAGATTCAACCCTGGCTGTACAAATGTATATGACACTCCCTTAATCCATAATCTTTCTGCAGTCTCTTCTCACCGTCTGTAAAACAGGGCTAATAGACCCACCTCCAAGTTTGGTCTAAAAAAGATAGTGTTCAGAAAAGTACTTGGCATTTAGCAGGAATAGTAAGCAATAAATGGTAATTTTTATATATTATTTTAAAAATTAACCTCTAGAAAGAAATTTAGAGAAATAAAAATCAATTTTGATAAGAGAGAGTCAGATTTTCTATTTTAAAAAAAGTTAAATGAGTTCTAAATTGCGTTTCCTAAAAAGCTTCAGTCATTACTGTTTTAATTTATGGTCTTTATTAAAAACGTGACGGCAGTGGCTAGTCAATTTTGTTAAATAAATTAAACTAAAAACCATAACACAAATCTGTACCTTAAAACACACTAGAAAATTTCCAATTTCCTGTTTATCAGTTTAGAAAATGTCTTTTCTTACTTCATTTTAGCAAACGAAACAGAATATTTCTCTCTCGGTGAATTAATTATATTTTGTTCATTAACCCATGCTTCAATATGATTAACATCCCATTTAATTAACAGATTCATTATTTTATCTTTTATAAACTTTATGCTTGAAGATCCCTTTGAAATAACCATGTCCCCAAAGAGAAGCTAGCACAGCCTGGATGTCACTAAAACTAATGTTGCAGGTTTATTTTGAAGTGAGGGTTTTTTTGAGGCAGTATGAGCCTCACAGCTTTTGCCTAAATCTTCAGGTAGCATGTTTCTGATTTCATTCTTCACTTGATCTTTAAAAATGAGTTTAATACCTTTTTGGATTACATTCTGGATATTCTTGTAGTGAGATAAAACTAGAATCCGTACACAAATGAGACATATAAACTGTCCGTCTGCTTGGAAAAATTCTTGCATATTTTATGAAAATGTTGCTGTGTGAGAAGACAACAACATCCCTATAGGAAGATAAGGTTATGTAGTAGATTTCAAAAAACAGCATAATTCTTTCAAGTTCTATTGAGCTACTCCCATCAAGAGGTGAAGTGTATTTCTCTGCCTCTTGGATTAGGGATAGACTTGTAATTTGGTTTAACCAGTAACATATGGTAGAAAGGATATTACATGAGTTCTAAACCTGGGCCTCCAGAGGCTTTGCATGCTTCTGCTCTCCTTTTTGGAACTACTATACCAATTTAAAAATACAGAAAGTATAAAAAATAATCTAAAGATTAGCCAATTTCCTACCTCTTGATTAGTAATACTAACATTTTGTCAGATTTGCCAGTCATTTTCAAAACACATAAAGCTTACGAATGAAGGTAAAATATTCTTTAACCTTCCCAATATCTACTCCTATTCCCTACTGTTAGCCCTCCACCCCCATGGCAAATACTAAAAATTACAGACCCAGTTTTCTAGTAATCTGTTTATCTGTCTATCAATCTACCTATCCATTCACCCATCCATCTATGTAGATATACAAACACACATAGTATACATATATATGTGCACAGATACATACATGTATACACATATACGCATGGCACAAATATGATATATATAGTATATGTATGTTCTACATAAATATTGTAAATATTTGTGTGTGTGCGCGCGTGTGTGTGTGTATACACACACACGTCTGTGATCATTAACCAATATATACTATTTGGGAATAATGGCTTCATTATTATTTACATAAATGTTTTATTTTTTTCTCTATATATCATTCTGCACCTCTTCCTTCTCAACATAATGTTTTTGATATAAATTCTTGGTAATATCAAGACAGCTAGTTTATCTTTTTCAACCACATTATACTTTTACATTGTTTGACATGTCAACATTTTATTTTATTTTATCTTTTTTTTTTTCTTTAAAGATTTTATTTATTTGACAGAGAGAGAGAGACAGCCAGTGAGAGAGGGAACACAAGCTGGGGGAGTGGGAGAGGAAGAAGCAGGCTTCCAGCGGAGCAGGGAGACCAATGTGGGGCTCAATCCCAGCACCCTGGGATCACGCCCTAGGCCAAAGGCAGACACTTAAAGACTGAGCCACCCAGGCGCCCCATTGTCAACATTTTATTCACTCATTCCTCCTATTTAGGGACACTGAGAATGCTTCATTTTTGGCACTGTAATATGCAATGAGTTTATTTTTGCACATTTAAAAAATTTCTCTAGGTGCCTATTCGGATATGGTTTTGCTTATTTAAAGGGGGTAATGGATATCTACCCTTCATTATTGTCCAAACATTTGGAACACTTAATACACATTTCAATATTCATCCAAATTGTGAACCTTAACTCTAACTTGGAATAAGGAAAAAAATTCCCAGCTCTCCCAATTCTCCAAAAAAGGGTGCTTTTTTGGAAATTAGATTCCACCCATCAGACACTGCCTGGAATCCAGAAGATGGACATTTAAGAAAATATGACAAGGACAGGGCATGCACTTTACTGTCAAGGAGCCAGTGGTAAAGGCAATATGTTTCTGGGGTCAATGGGGTCCGAGGCAGAATCGCAATCTGGCAAGAATATTACATCATGGCACAATCCAGTTGTGATAGTGGCTCCTTCTTAGGCCAATTCTTCAGTGCTGTTTTGGGCATCGTCCTTGTAACAGCAGCTAGAGTTAATTTCTTCAGCCCTTCCAACATTTCTGTACATGTTCCTTAATAGATTTACTTCATATTTAAACATGGCAGGATTTTGTGTTCAGAAAAATGAACTGGCGTACAAATGCTGTGAACATTTTCAATTTTCCCAGATTTCCAGCAAATTACTCCCCAAAGTTGGAACACATCAGCAGTTTATGAGAATAATCTTTCCCAGGGCACCTGGGTGGCTCAGTCAGTTAAGCATCTGCCTTCTGCTGGAGTCATGATCCCAGGGTCCTGGGATCAAGGCCCACATCGGACTCCCTGCTCAGCAGAGAGCCTGCTTTTCCCTCTCCTTCCGCTGCTCCCCAAGCTGGTGCTCTCTCTCTTTCTGCCAAATAAATAAAATCTTTTTAAAAGAGAGAGAGAGAGAATAATCTTTCCCATGACTATTTTAACACGTAGATATTTATAATTTAAAATTATAAATTTTCAGAAAAGATAAATATCATCTTATTTTTATTTCTATTTTAATATTTCTGACAATCAATGAGGTTGAATATAGTTTTCTGAAATGTGATTGTACACTCTACCACTTTTTCTATGGAGCTGTATAAATATATAAAATCTATTATATCTATATACATTTATTAATGATATTTATTATATATTTTGGATTCATACATATATATTACATATATTATATCCCTCTGCTGTTGGCACATTAACAGTGTTAATGTTACCTTTGGCAAAACAAGATTTGTTGCTGTTTAATAAATGCATGTTGTCAAATTTGTTGAGCCTTCACCCATGCTATAGGTTGTATTACAAGAAAGGAATCCTACCCATGACTATGGTATATCTCTCCATTTATCTAGTTCCTTTACTCAGTTTTTGTTTGATTTCGTCAGAGTTTTGTAGTTTTCCTCACACAGATTTTGTACATATTATGTTAGACTTTTACCTAAGTTTTTTTTTATGCTAATGTAAATGATACTGTTTTTCATTTCAAGTTCCTCTTGTTCATTGTTGGTATGTAGGAAAGAGATGGATTCCTTTATATTCTTAATCCTGCAACCTTGCTATAATATCTGTTAGTTCCAGGAGGGTGTTTTGGTCAGTTTTTTCAGATTTTCTACATAGTTGATCATGTCATCTCCAAATAGACCCAGCATTATGCCTTCCTTCTCAATCTCTACACCTTTTATTTCCTTTTCTTGCCCTATTGCATTAGCAAGGACTTCAGGTATGATGTTGACAAGGAGTCATTAGAGGAGACATCCTTGCCTTATGCCTAATTTTAGAGGGAAAGCTTCAAGTTTTTCACCATTAAGTATGATACCAGCTGTAGATTTTCTGTAGGTAGTCCTTATCAAGTTGAGAAAGTTTCCTTCTATTCTTAATTTTGCTTAGAGTTTTTATCATGAATAAGATGTTTGATTTTGTCAGATGCTTTCCACATCTAGTGATATGATCATGTGCTTTTTCTTTTTTAATCTGTTGTTGTGAAGGGTAATATTAACTGACTTCTTAATGTTAAAAGCCTTTTTTTTTTTCAAAGAAAGTCTGAAGGTGATAAACTTTTTGAGTCTCAGTTCATTATATAATGTGTTTTTATCAACATGGCCACCAAAGGTTCATAGAAAGGGAGTAGACTCACATGAAAGGAGCCTTTATGTTCCTCACAATTCCCCATTTTTCCTAACTAGAACATGTCTACAAGATAAGGAAAGAACATCTGTGGATGACAAAGAGAGAGGAAACAAACAGGATCTGGGACTTTGTGGTACTGCTGGATGAATGCTGGATTATCTAATTTTTCCAGGTTACTCTCTTTCGTTTATTTACATGCAACCAAATTCCACTTTTAGCCCTGTCTGTTGTACTCCCAACTGCTCTAAGCCCCTAGTTGTGCACCCCACTTCAGTATTCTGGATGGGGCAAGAAAGAAGTAAGTCTCTTTGGCAACATCCTGCACTGCTGGGAAAGTTGAGCACTCGTGAGCTCTCACTCCAGGGAGAAATTACTGGCCAAGAAGGTGTCTGTTGGCACAGAGCAGTGCCACCTCAAGGAAAAAGTGACACAGGTAAAGTAAAACTGTTCCTCTTATCCCCTTGAGTGCCTCTAATCTTGTATGTTTTTGCTTCAGGGGTGTGCTGGAATTTCTCTATTGTACTCGTGGACTTTAAGAAACAGTCTCTCATCGATGGGTGGTTGTCCAAACTGGTGCTCTATGGGGAAAATACAGTGAAAAACTCTTATTCTGCCATGTTGTTGACATCATTCCTGGTAATTCCAATTTTTTCAAATAGTGTTTCAACACCTTTCTTCCTATTTTCTCTCTGGAGCTTTTAATAACCATATTTATGTACCTCTTGATCATTTTTTCCTTACTTTTCATTTCATATATACTTTCTCTTTATCCCTTTGTCCCACATTTTAGGTTGATTAGCAGACGAATCTTCAAGATACTGATTGATTCTTTTGCTCCCTCTGTTCTGCTATTTAGTTTCTATATTAAATTTTAAATCAATTGAAATTTGTATTTCCCAAACCTCTACAAGTTGTTTCTACAATAAAATAATTTATTTCTCTGAAGATATAAAATTTAAATGTAAAGACCCCTTCTCATTATTGGATAAACTTATTTCCTCAAGTGTAAGTTCTTTAGTTTGTTATCTCTCATGATGTTGGCATTACACAGATTTCTGGCAATTTCAATTTCTGATCTCATCTCTGCAATATATGACTGACTCTGCTGAAAATACCTTCTACTGGCATAGCCTGCTTCTTGTATGGGAGAAATTAGCTGCTGCAATTCGTTCTGTAGTTACAGTGACCAGTGTATGTCTAGGACACTAGCAGCTGATCTTCTCTAGGCTTATAAACTACCCACTTTTCCGTTCCACTGCAAGCTACCTGGAGCCCACCCCTCTGCCTTTTCATTTAAAGAACACCTACTACCTCAACTAGAACAATCCTTTCATTAATTTCTGCCCAAAGGAATTGGGATGATGTCCAGAAAATAGATCTCCCTGGTTGATACTGCTTAATTCCATCAGTCGGTTGTAGTCTTGCTAGATGCTTCTATCACATGGAGCTTCCTTAATACTGCTTCTGTGAAAACTAAATTAAAAGATAGTTTTCTCTTTTAGCAACTTCATGCATCTCAGGATACTATTTCTCTCTTCAATCTGATCTTGACCTCTTTCATCAGGTATTTTCCAGTTTCTCATCCTTGAGACTCTCTCGTTACTTTTAGCACTTAAGAAGAATGCAGAATTTGTCTAATCTTCAGGTTTGAAACTACATTGGGCAATCATATTTTCCAATGTCACAGTTTTCTCTTCTTTAAAATGAGAAAATATTAGTACTTAGTACTTACATTATAAAGTAGTTGTAAAACTTAAATGAGTAAAACCAGTAAAAGTTGTAACATATCTTGACACATAATAAATGTTTGTAATAATGATGGTGACGATCTTTCAGTAAACAAGGAATTGTAGTGTGAAATTACAAAATAGGATATTGGTTTACAAAATTCTATGTGAAATATTGGATTTTGGCAGTACTTCAATTTGTTTTCATCTTTCAAATTTTATGCAATGTATAAGAATTATTTTTATAATTAGGGAAAAGTAAAAAAGAACTATAAAAATGTATTTATTTTTGTTTGAATTCAAAGGACTTTTACATTCCATTTGCTATGTCAGTTTGCTCTACAGACTTTTTTATTAACAAGAAAATTTGTGAATTTTCCTCCTTATAATATGCTATGTTTTGCACACAATTTCGTAAGTGTAATTTTTTAAATAAAGAAATTTGCATGAATACCATGGCCATGGTAAAATTACAACTCATAGTCTTTAAATCGTAACCAACCATGCTTTTTATACACTCTTCAAAACTCAGTTTAGCCATGACCTACTCTAAATCTTCTCCATAGCCCCTGGATCCTTTCTAACATTTTTTTTTAACTGATTCTGACAAACATTTATTCATGTGACTTTCACCTCCACAAGACCTTGAGTTACTAGAAGACAGGAACCATCTTATTCACACTGACACCCCCATTTCTTGCACAAGTTTACCAAAACTTTGCTCAAAAACAAAGAAAAATGTATGCTACAATGAATTGAACTTAAGGTAAAAGAGGACCATTAAATTTGAGTGAAAAAATGTATGACATTTATTTAACATATGTAGTTTACCTTCACTCGGGTCTAAAAGTTGATCACTCTGAGTAATAACTGTAAGAACTTCTTTCATGAGAAAATAAGTTCTCACACCTCTCCCTCCGCTACTGTACGATTTGTAGTCATTGTATGTGTTGACCTTTATGAATACATGGTATAGAATTTGTTCTCATGTTTATCTTTGCCAGAAGATAAACTCCTGTTTTCAAATAAATTGCTTAAAAAGGAAAAATGTTGAAATAAAACCAATGTGAAAAATCATGATTCCTTGTAAATGCATAAATTAATAGGGATAAATGTAAAGCTATTTGGGGCATGAAGTAAGCTCATCAATTTTATAAGCTAACATTAATTCCCCTGTGGCATCAGCTTCATCCCACAGATATTTATTAATACTTGGGTGATTAGCAATATATATATGACTAAGCCTTAGGGCCTTTTATATAATCTGGACTAGTTCTTCAAATGAACAGCATAAAAATACTACCAACAGATCATTTGAGAGAAACACTTTTCTAATCAATCAACAGTGAGAGAAACAGGAAAATAGGCACAGGAACTGTAGTATAATTGCCTTGTTTTGATCGCTTCAACAAATCCCAGGTACCCAGATTCAGGCCCAGAAAGTGTACGTCTGAAGGCTAATTGGCATAGGAACATTTTAATGATGTTCTCTAAATTCTGCTGTTACCCATACTAATGTAATCACATTTGTATTTTCTATTTGTTGAATTTAATGTGTTTAACCCTGATTAAGGAGTAAAATTTCACAATAAGAGGAACAACTTGAAGACCACATCCATACAGATAGCTTGATATTGTTAAATGAAATGGGAAGTTAGAATCCATTTTGTCCTGGCCAGCAATTAATGTATCTCGTCTATAATGCCCTGGGCAGATGGTCAAACAGCCTTCAAGGGATCAAGGCTTGCTTCCACTGAAAGGAACCTAATCATTTGTTGAGAATTTTAAATTGTTAAAAACTTTTTCCTTCTAGTAAGTCAAAAACTGCCATCTTATAAATTTTATCCACTGGTGTCTGCTACTCCAGGAACCTCTGAGTCTACTCTTACTTTTACATTAAAACTCCTATTTTTAAAAATAGCTCCCATAGCCTTTTCTGTCCTCTCTTTTCAGAGCCATACTTTTTTTTTAAACTACGGCTTTTAGACACTTAATCAATCTGAGTCACCTCATATATTTTGAACACACACACAAACTTTCACACAATTTATCAGTGGCTTAGATGAAAGGTAAACCTGTTCAAAGCTACAATTTTTAAAGCATATAAGGAACAAAAAAAATCCTTTACTTATGTAAGCTCATGATTATTGGACTTTTTACTATAATTTAAACTATTTCATATAAAGGACTTTGCAATTTCACACCTACATCTTTAAAAAGCTGATTTCTTAATATATGGAAAATTAAAAAGGCTAACCTCAGCTATAACCCAGGGCTTACAATGTATCACTTTTATAGAATCTAAGAGTATAAGTGATAAATTAAATTATTTCTTTCTCCTTTTTTCTCTCTCTCTTGTTCTTTTGGTAAAACTGAAAAGTTTGAAACAGAATTTTGATTATTCTCAAGCTAGGTTCTTATGTGTGAAATATGTTGAAAGTAAACCTAGGGTATTCTTTAAATAACACATGCCACTCTTCCACCTTTGCTAAAACAAATTCTTTCTTTATAAAAAAATCTTTCTAGGCATTGTAAACAGTTAAGTTAGTTATCGAGAGCTCTGTCTTTCAATTATCATGTGATTTCACTCAAATGTGGAATTTAAGAAACAAAACAGAGGAGCATAGATAAAGGGAGGGAAAAATAAAACAAGACATAATCAGAGAGGGAGACAAATCATGAGACTTTTACCCATAGGAAACAAACTGAGGGCTCCTGGAGGGGAGGGGTGTTGAGGGACGGAGTGATGGGCATTAAGGAGAGCATGTGATATAATGAGCACTGGGTGTTATATGCAACTGATGAATCACTGAACTGTACCTCTGAAACTAATAATATTCTGTATGTTAATTAATTGAATTTAAATTTAAAAAATGAAAAATGAAACAAAGGCGTTCTGGCTTTGCAGATGTGTTCCCCTCACTCCTTTGCTTAGCCGGCACCCAGTTTTCACAGGCTCTCTGCCTCTTTCCCTTTAACAAAACCCAGTCTCAACACAAAGCATCACACTCTAAACTGAGATACATATTGATGATAAGGTTGACCGTGACCCTTCTGGTCACTAGGTGTTATTTGTATGCACATTAAATATTGAAAAGCCCTACTCTAGACTCCTTTTCTAACAATTAACCTGCCTTTTTGTGGTCTCTGGTCTTTTCCTGGACAGTACTTCTGCGTAAAATGTCCATATTTCTTTTACTTAGT
The DNA here is from genome assembly GCF_024610735.1 of Ursus americanus. Classification (NCBI taxonomy): domain Eukaryota; kingdom Metazoa; phylum Chordata; class Mammalia; order Carnivora; family Ursidae; genus Ursus; species Ursus americanus. Next base: position 31,488,992 of record NC_142137.1, read on the forward strand.
ACAAAAATTCTTCTACTATCCTAACAATCTTCTACCTAAGTACATCATTGCTCTCCTACCTTTCCCCATCAGATGTTTTGATAAAGTTACGCTATAAAGGATACTTCTATAAAGCTTTAACTTTCGACCTCTTTAATTCTTCTCATCCAAATCCAAAAATCAATTATAAAATTTCACGTACTTTTGGAGGCCTTGAACTTTCCCCTACTGTTCTCACTCTATTGTAGCAGACACAACTGGTTGCCCAACTAGTATCCTTTTCCTTATCCCTCCTTTATGAATTGGATTCACAAAGAAGTCCAGCCCCTTTTCAAAGAAAGGTGACCCCATGCCCAAATTTGGCAGTAGATCTTAGTTAATCAAGCTCATATGGTAGTTCTATTCTGTCTCTTCTAGAAATGTTGGACATAAGGCCCAATACTGGCCAAAGAGAAGTTTGTGGATTGAAAAATCATTTTCCTCACTCACTGCAAAGTGTCCCGTTGCCCAGAGATATTGATGTTTTGTGAGTTTAAATATGGAAGTACTGTAATCATCTGGAACCAAGGGAAGAGCCAGTCTCTCAAAAGTGAACTTAATGGAGGAAAGCTATAAAGGGAGATGGAAAAATCTCGGCTCTTGATGTCAAAACTTTCTTCTTCTGAATCATTTCAGAAAGTTATCTGACATGTTATAGGGACTTATCACACCTTGAACTGTATTATAATTTTCTCTATAACTCTCTTCCGTCCCTTATTAGATTGTAAGCTATTTGAGGACAGTATCTGAATTGTACCTACTTTTGTATACCTTTTGGTGCACGGCACAATGTCTTACACATAGTGGATTTTCAGCACACGATTGTTGATTATATAAATGAGTCTTCCTCTACTTCAGAGTGTACCTTCTCAGCATGCAACAAGCCTTTCTGGATTTTATTTTAATTTTAAGAGTTAGGTATTTAAATAGCAAATAACATGATGGACTATACCTTTGACTATAGCTCTACTTTGAAAAAAACTCAATAAAGCACCCAGTTTTAATACTGAAGACAAAATAAGTTGAGGTATAATTTTTTAATTATGAAAGATAACCAAGAAGACATGAAAGTATTATATTTCAGGGGCAAGGGAGGGCTGGGAAGGGCTGCTTAAGTATACAGGGAATTTCCATGGTGAAAAATTTCAAATTTGCAAGTAACTCATTCTCGGTACATGGAAAACATGTAACATTTCATAACGTTTCCGTTTTTTCTTTTCTATGACTAACCCATGGTTATAGATACAACACTAAATCATGAAATCACACATCTAAGAAACAACAGTGAGAAATTTTTCCCTGTTACACTTGGCAAATTTTATTAATCTACTCGGAGTCATGTGCATATTTGAGATAACATACTCTGCAAGTCCCAATGCTTCAGAAGCATTCATTTTGGTAATTTAGATCTAATTACATAATTATTAAATTTAATGCTGGGTTTAGAAACACTGTCAGGTAACAATACCTACATTTTCCTAAAACATTACTTTTGTTCCTCAGGAATGAAAAGTTACTGATAAAAATCTCTTCATGCGCATTTCCCAGTAAGCCATATGAGCATTTGGTTTGATATGAGGAGAGCTGTTGGAGTGTTTTTAAGTCTCTCAATGTTTGGGGCCACCTGTCAGCCAATCCCAATTAGAAGCAGTGCCTGATTAAACTGCTCTCTCTAGAACCATTCGGGCAACTTCATTAGTGCTTCAGTTTATGGTAGTGGAGCAAGCCATGCTGCAAAAAGTCCTAACAGCTTAGAGAGAGCCCATTTGGGCACATAGGACATAGGACTCAAAATTGTACACGGTTGCAAAGTTTTGATTGCATGAATTATACATGAGGGGTGACCAGCCATTTGTGTTCAATGATGTTAGCCAATCAGCACAGGTGCAGGAAAGAAAGTAAATTGGGGGAGAGGAAAATCATAATACTTGGGAAAGCACTTTTTTTTTTTTTCTCTACCAACGTAATACATGACATTGTAAATCTCGGCCAAGTGCATTACACCACTTCTTAAAATTTCTCAGGTAGACTAGCAATTAGAATAAATAGGTAAAGGAAAGTAAGAAAGGAGAAAGACATTTACAAGGCTCTGCTTGCGAATACTGTACACGTCAAGGACTTCTCTCTGGTGAACATAGGCAGAGCCCCTGAATGCTAACCATGCCACCTTGCTGTGGACAGGTCTCCTCTTCGCACCAATTATTTCTCTATTCTGTCGATAATTAACTTTGTTAATGCACGGGGTTCTGCTTTCTTTTTACCTCCATTTTAGTTGATGATATAGAATTTCAAATGTTTAGGGGAGAAAGAAGCAGTATCTGTACCTCCAGATGGTTCATAGATTATTTTTGGTGATACAAAGAAATGTTTTGGTTAGCGTTATTCATAACTCCACCACTACTACCCACATTTGGCTTTTTAAATATAAAATTTAATGGGGCTGAGAAATTAATTTTTATAATATACATAGCATAAATTGTAAAGGAAAGGAATCACAACAAAAAAAGAGTTTTTCTTCTCTCTGTCCTCCCAGCCTTTGTTTACTTAAGGATAGATGAAATGCTGTTTCTCTTTCTACCCTTTTATTATTTAACAGTAGCTTTGATACCAATTCCTATTACTTTCTGGATTAAGAAGAACATTGCATGAGATCGTAAGATAATTGAGATCTACTTTAAAAATACAAAACGCTTTCTTACCAACTGGGGCAGCAATGAGGTCATTCATAGAGAAGAATGTTTCAGGGTCACCATCAAGCAAATACTCCAGGCTGCTGGCTTAAGGACAAGAGGAAGCAGAGGAGGCCGGCAGGGGTAAATTGTATATTTGTCAGGATTGACAGTTTGCTTTATAGTGGACCCACCTCCTCTTTAAAGTAATTCCCATTCAGTTTATGGTAGATTGGTATACAATGAGGTCAGACACAGCAAATCAATTCTGATATGATTGCATTTTAGCCATAGTCATATTTCTCCTGGAAATCTTGCCAGAATCAGCTATTCATTTCATAGGAACATTGATTTCCCTCCCCTTCCTCTCTTACTCTATTCCATCTTCCATTCAGCAGGGCGTCTCCTGGAAAGGAAAATTCTGTAGGTCCCTAACAATCACCCCAGGGGGTGACTACAACCACATAGAACACAGTAAATCCTTCTCATCAGGTGAAAGCACAGATAAAATTCCATTTCAACAAATGTCATTTTAAAAAGTTTCTAATGAAGGGATTTTGTATACCAGTACATTGCTCATGGGAGCAATATTTTATTCCCACCTTTGCAACTATATCAATATCGTAAAAAAACACTTTCTAACTCTGTTTAACGTTGTTCCCAAGCCCTCTTCCCATATCAACCACATAGAGATACCTTGGGCTGAAATAAGTCTTTTTTTCCATGAAGAATACTGGCCTTAAAACAGTTCAGATTTCTGATGCCTTGCTCCAGTTTCTCTTACTGGATTTGAAATTTTGCTTGCTCTTACCTCTGTTACTTATCATTCCGTTAATGCATGGTTTCTGGAATCCTTCATTTAATTACTAATCTTTGTTAAATATGCCAGCCTTAATACCTGCCATGACTCTGTATTCTTGCATGCTTCTCACATCCATGCCATCAAACAGTCAGGAGATCTCAGAAATGGAGAGTTGAATTAAATATACTCCTCAGCTTACGCCATACTTCTTTTATACTTATTTTTCTCTCCAGGTCCTATCTCAATCTTTCCCATTTCCTGCAATGTATTTGGCATATGTTCTTGATTTTGTGTGTATCTTTGAAAGACACACACACACATAAACATGCACCTTTATTTAATTGCTTTGACCAAAGCATAATGTTATTTAGTGATTACTTATCCTAAAGGATATAGTTAATTTTGTCCTTATGACATCTTGATATTAGCCCATGTAACTGCTGCTCTGATTAATTTTGTGTTTTCCCCTTTCACATGAAGCAATGGGCAAGTAAAGAAAAGAAAAATAGTGTACCTAAAAATTTTTTTTAAGATTTTATTTATTTATTTATTTATTTATTTATTTATTAGACAGAGAGGCAGCAAGAGAGGGAACACAAGCAGGGGGAGTGGGAGAGGGAGAAGCAGGCTTCCCACCGAGCAGGGAGCCCCGATGCAGGGCTCGATCCCAGAATGCTGGGACCATGACCTGAGCCAAAGGCACACGCTTAACGACTCAGCCACCCCGATGCCCCAGTGTACCTAAAATCTTGCCCTGCTCAATCTTCCTTTCCTAAGACTCAGTTCCCTTCTACTCTGAAGGGAGTCTGTTAGTGGTGTCTGTTAGTCCTTCCTTTCCTTTCCCTCTAACACCAAAATCCATCCACATTCTGTTATTTTTAGAAGATCTTACAGGTTGAAAAATCCATCGAGTTCACATGGACATCTCTGGGGTCTCAAGGTTAGATTACGCAGACAGAGCCAGGAGTTCATGCTTATTCACCTTCTTGGCAGGACTTGCCATCGCTGTATTTTTCTTATGCTTTCCCTTGTGTAGGTAGATTGGATTGCTATTTGGCAAACATTCATTCCTTCCCTTCACAAATTAGTCTCCATGGGAAGAAAATCCTCCCTGTCCTACTAATGTTGGGTTTGGCCATGTTATTGAGCTCTGGTATTCTGCCATAAGAAGAGCTTCCCCTAGATTGCTTCCACCTCTTTCAGTCTTAGCTCTGGAATGAACATATTGAGCAGACTCTGATACCAAAGCAGTCATCCCTACGATCTAAAGCAGAGATACTCTAGCCCAATAACAGATGTATGAGTAAGAAATAAGTGCTTATTTCTGCGTGCCACAGAGATTTTATGGGTGTTTGTTATGTAACAAAAACCGATTAACACAGAATTGGACCTGAAAGTAGGGTTCTGTCATAATTAAAATACATGGCAGTGACTTTGGGAACTTGCAGGATGGTAAGGAAATTGTCAAATGCAGTTGAGAAAAAATGCTATAAGTAACAGTGGCAAAACATTTGGTAAAATTCCTTCCAGTAGTAATAAAAGATAAAGAAAATATTTGTACTAAATAGGCAGTGTTGAGTTAGGCAATGTGGAGGCGTATCTTAAAAGTGTACATTGGTTGTAGTGGCACCTGGGTGGCTCAGTCGGTTAAGCCTCTGACTCTTGATTTTGATTCGGGTTGTGGTTTCAAGGATATGGGATTGAACCCCACATCAGGCTCCACACTCAGCAAGGAATCTGCTTGGGATTCTCTCTTGCCTTCTCCCTCTGACCCTCCCTTCCCATGCTTGTGCTCTCTCTCTCTCTCAAATAAATAAACACATTTTTTTAAAAGGTGCAAACTGGTTGTAATTAAGTACATTCGTATGAAGGTGACTTTTATGTGTCAATTTGACTAGGCTGAGGGACACCCAGATCTCTAGTAAAGCATTATTTCTGGATGTGTCTGTGAAGGTGCTTCTGGAATAGATCAGCATTTGATTCAGTAGACCGAATGAAGAGATCCGCCCTCGTCAATGTGGGCGGCATCATCCAATCAGCTGAGGGCCTGAACAAAACAAAAAAAAAGTGAAGGAAGGGAGAATTCTCTCTTTTTGAGATGAGATGTCCATTTTTCCCTACTTTGGACTTCAGAGCTCCTGGTTCTCACACTTTTGGACCCTGGGACTTATACCCTGGGCTCTCATGGTTCCCAGATAGTGGGACCCAGACCAAATTGTACCACCAGCTTTCCTAGCTGCCCTGCTTGTAGATGGCAGACTGTGGAATTTCTTAGCTTCTATAACCACATGAACCAATGCCTATAATAAATCTCTTCTTCTAAAATAAATAAATAAACAAATACATAAATAAATCTGTTCTTCTGTATATCCACATATATTAGTTCCGTCACTTGGAAAGCCCTAACTAATCAATTGGATAAGACACTATAGGAAAAACATGAGCTCAGAAATAAGCTGACCTGTTGGCAAGCAGAGTTCCCAAGAAATAGAGATAGCCCGGAACTCAGAGCTGGAAACAAAACTGTTCCTAAGTCAAAGATGCAACGAAGAGTGTGTCTGTAACACTTTTTTAAGACCCCCCCCTCCCCCCCCAAAATTAAGGTGATTTTAATAGATTCCTTGAACTGGACCAAGGGGCTCTTAACAAAGCCTGGTGTCAGGGTGCCGCAAAATCAAGTGTACCCACACTACAGGTAAATAAATTCAGAAAAAAAAAAAAAACAAGTCTGGAAAAGAACTGTAGATATAGCTTTGGGCAAATAAGATTGACTAGAAAAAAAATTCATTGAACATGTACAACATTTTTGAGACATCTATACTGGCAGAAGTACAAGCAGTTCATAGTGAAAGAAACCGAGATTATATGAGATATAAAAAGAAAACTAGCTCCCAAATTTCTAAATGCAGGAGACTAAAGCTGTTAATGAATAACATATTTTCCAATGCTTTCTTTAGAAATGACCGAGGGGAATGATGAAAAATGAAGCATTCCCCAACAGGTCGATCTAAGAACTGCAGAAAACTATAGCTTGGAAAGCCACTCCCAGAAAGTGAATTGGAGCCTGATCGAGGAACCTTCCTTAATACTACAGGAGGAGGAGCTGGTGATTTGAAACCAATCAAATTTTAAAATTTTTATAGATCAGTGAAGGCTATGCACTCACTTTTTTGGATGGGATTGTTAAATGTAATTGTCTTGGAGTGCCTGGGTGACTCAGTTGGTTAAGCAGTTAAGTGTCCTACTCTTGGTTTCTGCTCAGGTGATGATCTCAGGGTTGTGAGATGGAGCCCCATGTCAGGCTCCACATGGAGCATGGAGCCTGCTTCTCTCCATCTCTCTCTTCCTCTGCCTCTCACCCTGCTTGCACATGTGCTCTCTCTCTCTCTGAAATAAATAAACAAATCTTTTGAAAAAATGTAGTTGTCTTGTTCCTGTTCCATTGTTTTATTCTAGGTATAAGGGGAGAAAATAACTTTTCTTTTCAGTTCTGGTTTCTGGTTAAAGACCAGTAAAATTTAGGCCCAAGGTAAATTACAAGATCCTGGACTTTGAGCTTGATGCCATGATTGAATGAGACTTTTTAATAAGAAATTTGCCATATTTTCCTAAAGGAAAGTTTGAGTAATCTTAAATGAAGAAAAGAAGTAGATACTTGTGAATAAGAGGCCACACTGAAAACTGGATTACTTTCAGCATAAATTAATTCCTACCACTCTCCTTGCCATGGGAAGAATGCATTCATGTGTCTAATTGATGTTGGTTTAGAAATACATCATTTCCTTGGCCAATGGGATGCTAATGGATGTGATGAAAGCAAGGTTTGGCATATGCACTGATGATTACACTCTAGAGATCACTATGGGAAGAGTTTCCTCTGGGTATGTGTTGCTTTTTCATCTGGACCCCAGAATAAAGATGCATGGAAGAAAACTGAACCCCATTTGTAACCAAGCTAAACTGGATCCATAGTCTGAAATCCTGCTGCCCTGGCTGAACTATGTATGCACAGCTAAGGAAACCCATGCGTATAAATAGGAAATAGATGAACAAGGAATAAATGCTTATTGTTGTATGCTACTGAGATTTTGTGGTCATTTATTATGCAGAGAAATCTAACCAATTTGTCTTGCCTCTCCAGATTCCAAACTTGCCTGGCTTTTTTCTTCCAAATATTTCGTTGATGATTCCTACGCTAATGACACAGTACTAGTTTGACAATAAAATATATCTGGTTTCTGGCAGTTTAATAATTCCTACCTACTGAAGTACTTTGTTATTGTCACTGTACAAAAGGAGGTAAAAAAAAATCCATTTATTTGTGGAGCACTTTATATACATTTGACTTAACACAATACAATTATCCTTCAACCTTCTAACTTTCTCTGTCTAAAAAAAAAAGAAAAAGAAAACCCTAAGATAATCATTAATTTTCTGCACAAAATGTATTTTGATCACATACTATGTGCAATATATATGAAGAAACATCTCCCAACTCCACCTATGGCTTATTACATGGAAAATATTCAAAAATATCTTTCATATAAATTATATATTTTATATAAATTAATATATTTGTGTTATTAACTACAAGCAAATATAAAAGGATATAGGTCATTGTCAGTGAATGTTCACTTTAACATATTCACAATATATTTTCTCTATTTTTATTGAAAATTTATCAGTGTCATAGGTCATGATCACATGCATATACAAAACTCTAAGTCAGTTATTTAGAAATATCTTTTTTAAGAAGAACCACAATTTTGTAGGTTATGAGTACATTATCTGCATGGGGAAAAAAAGCTTTTAGCTCTCAGGAAGAAATATGACCCTTTCATGCAAATGTTTCTGTTTCTATACACACCACCAAAAAATTAAAAGTAGAGTCAACTGTCTATATATTCTCAGGTTTCTGAATGCCTGACTGAGAAATGTTTACTTTCTCAATTGCATGGATTAGATTCACGTACTTAAAGCCACAGAGATTCATCAGTTACAGACCTTTCCTTTCGACACTGTGATTGACAGATGGTAAGTTGTGTCTGTTTGCATTTTCACTCAGCAAAGACTGAAACTCTGGGGCTGTTACATTTTAAGACATAAATATCTATTTTTTTTCAATTATCTATATGCTATAAAATGAATTGTGTCCCCTCCAATATTCATATGTTTAAGCCCCAGCGTTCAATGTCATTGTATTTAGAAATAGGGACTTTAGGAGGTAATTATGATTAGATAAGGTCATAAGAGTGGGGTCCTAATCTGATAGGATTAGTAACATTATAAGAAGACAAAGAGAAAGAAAGGGGTGTGTGTGTGTGTGTGTGTATGTGTGTACACACAACAAGGAAAAGCCGCATGAGGACACAATGAGAAAGCAGCTATCTGCAACCCAAGGAGAGACCTCATCAGACCCCAGCCCTGCCGGCACCTTGATCTTGAACTTTCTAGTCTTCAGAACTGTGAGAAAATCCATTTCTGTTGTTTAAGACACCCAGTCTATGTTTTTGTTGTTGTTGTTATGGCAGCCCAAATTGACTAATACATTATACAAGTAAATTACCATATGAAACTTTAAAAAATAGTTTAAAATACACTTACTTAATATAAATAATTGGTATAAAAGTACAGGAATTCCTTCTAAAAGATACCACTTAAGAAAAAGTTATGTTAAAAGTCTAAGTTACTAAAAGATGACATTGGATTATTATCTAGAATCATTTACAAACATTCAGAAATAGCAAAGCCTAAGAAAACAAGCTTGATAATATTTGCCTTATAAGAAAGTGACACGTCTAAAGATTAGAAGTATTGTGACCCAATACTTTATGTTCATATTACAGGAGGCAGCAACATATTTACCCAAAGTGTCAAATTTTTTTGAACCTACAAAATATGTATTTGAACGAGGATATTAGATGACACATTTTCTGGCCTTTGAGTTTGGTTAAGTCAATAAGTCAAGAAGTACTTTTAGGTGTTTACTGTGTGCCAGTATCATTCCAACCACTACAATTCAGCAGTGAATAAGATAGGCAAGGTCTCTGCTCTCTTAGTATCTGTATTCTAGTGGGTTGGAGATAAAAATAACCAATGAGAGTCAGAGTATACCAAGATGTGACATTGGAGATTCCTGACCTCTCCTGCTCTCAGAGATACCAAACGTATAACTACACATGGAGCAAATCCTTCTGGAAGAGATCCAGAAACTAGCCGAGTGACTTCTACATATTGGGCAAATTAGAAAATACCCACATCAAAACAAACAGAAAAAGATGAGACACACACTGGTCATAAACCCCACCCCTGGCACAGTACCATGCAATCAGAAGGGAACTCCCATCTCCCAGCTTCTCCCTGAGGAACAAAGGATTTATATATATCACCCTAAATTTTAAGACATCCGCCAGAGAAACAGACCTCCAAAACAGCTCTAAAGCCAAAGGGTTTTGTCTCCAGAGGACTCACAAGATGACAGCAAACAAAGAAGCAGTTCTTACCAGGCACAGGTCAATGTGACTATTGCTCCAGGGTTCAGCACAGAAGAAGCAGGCAAAAACACACATCTTCCAGTTGTTCACACACACACACACACACACACACACACACACACACACACACAAAAGGGAATTTATCTGCATACTTTAAAACTGCCTGAAGGCCAGACTTCTAATTTAGTAGGCACTGGGGGAGGGTTAAAATCTTCCCCAGATAATAAGGAATCTGGGTTGTTTTTTTTTTTTATTTCACACACACACACACACACACACACACAAAGGAAATAAAAGCACAAACAAACAAGTAGAACTACATTAGTCTAAAAATCCTCTGCACAACAAAGAAAATCATCAGTGAAATGAAAAGACAAACTACAGAATGGGAGAAAATATTTCATAAACAGTTAATATACAAAATATACAAGGAACTCATACAATTCATAGCATAAAAACGAACAATCCATGTAAAAAATGGGCAAAGGATCTGGATGATTTTTTTTTCAAAGAAGACACATAAATGGCCAACAGGTACATGAAAAGGTGCTCAGCATCACTAATCATAAAGGAAATGCAGATCAAAGCCACACTTGTTAGAACGGTCAAAAACACAGAAGAAGGCATATGCTGGTGAGGATGCGATCAAAAGAAAACCTTGGTGCACTGTTGGTACCAATGTAAATTGGTATAACCACTATGGAAAACAATTGGAGGTTCCTCAAGAAATTAAAAATAGAGCTACGACATGATCCACAATCTTGCTTCTGGGTATGCAACCAAAGGAAATGAAATCACTATCTCAAAAAGATATCTGTACTCCCATTTTTGTTGCAACATTATTTACAGTAACCAAGATATGGAAACAACCATAGTATCTATCAATGAACGAATAGATTAAAGACAATGTGGTATGTGTATATATGTATGTACATGTATGTATATGTGTGTGTGTGCTGTGCAGATGTATGTATGTATACATATATATGCTTATATGTGTGTATACATGTACATACACACACACAGTGGAATATTATTCAACCTTAAGAAAGAAGGAAATCATGTCATTCTTAACAACATGGATAAACTTGAAGGGCAGCATGCTTAGTGAAATAATCTAGACAGAAAAAAAAATACTGGTATCATGTATATGTGGAATCTAAGAAAAAGTCAAAGTCACAGAAAATAGAGAGTAGAATGGTCATTGCCAGGGACTGGTAGGTGAAGGAAATAGAAAGAGACTAGTAAGGGTAAAAAGGGTAAAACTTTCAGTTATAAGATGAATAAGTTCTGAGAATTGATGTACAACATGGTTATTTTAGTTGATAGTACTGTATTATATAATTGAAATTTGCTAAAAGATTCACTCCTGTGAGAACACAAGTTCTCACAAGTTCAAGGCAAAGTAGAGTTTCCCAGGCAAACAAAAACTAAAGAAGTTCATGAACATTAAACCACCCTGCAAGAAATGTTAAAGGGGACTCTGAGTGGGAAAGAAAGACAAAAAGCAACAAAAACTACCATATATATATATATATATCCAGAAACAACAACTTAATGGGTAATACAATGGCAGTAGATTAATATCTATCAATAATTACTCTGAATGTAAATGGACTAAATACTCCAATCAAAAGACATAGGGTATCAGAATGGATAAAAAAAACAAGACTCATCTATATGCTGCCTACAAGAGACTCATTTTAGACCTAAAGACACCTGCAGATTGAAAGTGAGGGAATGGAGAAACATTTATCATGCTAACGGACATCAAAAGAAAACCTGAGTAGTCATACTTAACCAAATTAGATTTTAAACTAAAGACTGTAACAAGAGATGAAGAAGGGCACTATATCATAATAAAGGGGTCTATCCAATAAGAAGAGCTAACAATTGTAAATATGTATGCCCCCAACTTGGGAACACCTAAATATATAACTCAATTAATAACAAACATAAACTCATTGATAACAATATAATAATAGTAGAGGACTTTAACACCCCACTTACAACAATGGACAGATCATGTAAGCAGAAAATCAACAAGAAAACAATGGCTTTGAATGACACACTGGGCCACATGGGCTTAACAGATACAAATTTGGAAAGATCACAAATACCTGGAGGTTAAAGGACGAGTGTTGAATCACTCAATTCTAATTGAGTGAAACTAGTAATACGCTATATGTTAACTAACTAGAATTTAAATAAAAACTTGAAACATTAAATACAAAAAAGAAGAAGAAAAGGTAACTATGTGAGGTGATGAATGTGTTAATTAACTTAATGGTGGGAACCCCCTCACAATGTGTATGTATAAAAAAATCATCACATTGTACACTTTAAATATATTAAAATTTTGTTTGTCATTTAAACCTCAATAAAACTGAAAAGAAGAAAATTAAGTAAGTCAATGGGATAGCAAGTGATTATATGGCTACTTTACATTGAGTGACATTTACTTTGAGATCTGAACAATAAGGAAGAAGCAATCGTGTGAAGTTTAGAGGAAGGACATTCCCAGCTGGGACAATATCTGGTATATATTGAGTTTGGACCATTGAAGAAAAAGAAGAATAGTTAGAAATGCTGGAGCATGTTGAGCTAGGAATTAGAATGATATAAGATTAAATCATGCATCACTTTATAAGGTGAAAGAAGTTTGAATTTTATTCCAAGTAAGCTAGAAAGATATTAAATGTTTTTAAACATGAAGATGAGTGAAGTGTATTTTACATTTCTTAAAAAGCACATTCTTCTTTCTTTTAAGACTTATTTATTTATTTGAGAATGAGAGGGAGCACACTCGTGGAGGGGAGGGGCAGAGGAAGAGAATCTTAGGCAGATTCCCCACTGAGCGTGAAACCTGGTGTGGGCTTGATGTGGAATTTGATATGGGGCTTGATATGGGGCTCCATCTCACGACCCTGAGATCATAACCTGAGTTGAAATCAAGAGTCAGATGCTTAATCAACTGAGCCACCCAAGCACCCCTTAAAAAGCATGTTCTATTCAGTATATAAAATAAATAATAAAATGGAATGACTAGAAGAATAAAAAAACAGTTTAGAGTCCATTGCAATTGTCTAAGCAAGTGATAAAATTGATCTTGGACTAAGGACTTTTATAGATGGTAAGTCTGATACCTTCAAGTTAATTAACTGCAGTATTCTGTAAGCCAGAGTAGGTGATCTGTTGAACAGAGATGTTGTTCATAGAACCGATGCTGAAAATGAGTTTTCAGAAGAGTGGAAGTTTCTAAAAGTGATAGGATCAAAGGTTTGACAAGATTGAGAACTGGGAACATCTTCATTTTATTTCATGTGCAATATCATGACTCAATATCAATGCCTTATCAATACCTACAGAAATAATCACCACATATAAGAAAAAAATGCTTAAATTAACAAATTCTAATCTTTAGATAACAGCACCATTAAGCATAACCTGAAATGAAAACAGCAAGATAGAAGATGAGCAGAATTTCAGGATAACTGACAGTGAAGTAAATATAATGGTGTTTTGAGATTTGAATGGATACTCACACAATTCTGTAAATAAGAAATACAGTGTAATATAAAAAAGAAAAATATTAGGAAAGAATACATTATTCATTCTTATTCTTATATATATATGAAAATATCGTTTTACATATATGTTACAATATTTTATATAAAAACAGTGGTGCATAGATGCTTGGGATACAAGTTATCAGAGCCAATAGAAAATTGTACTCTGAACATCATCTCAACTAAATTTACCATCTAAGGATGACTACTACCAAAATTCAGGAGATGTGAAGCGTTATTCCATGTCTTACTTTTGAGAGTCTAAATAAGTAATTCAAGGCACTGTAAAGTGTGTAAATATCACGATTGGTAAATGGAGGCTTGGTTTCAATAAACGGAATTCAATAAATTTATGGATGAAATCTATGAAGGTTTATAATGGTTATTTCTCGGTTCTGGGTTGTGAGTAACCTTTATTTTCTTCTCTATATTTCTCTCCACTTTATGATGGAGTGAATATTTATGGTGAGTATTTTTCTTATAAAACAAAATAATAAAAGTCTTATACAAATTTCTGACTCCAACATGCATTAGCTTGTGATTTTCCCAGGTGGTTAAGTTGAGTATTTCAATATGTATAGAAAAAGTTTGCCAAACAGACAGAATTACTTGGATACACTATTTCAATTAGTCAACTGAACTTCGTATTGTTGTTAAATAAGTCTAGAGGGTAACATTTCATGGGAAAAACATTTCAATAATAAATTTTTTTGCCCTAGATTTTCTGATGCAAGGAAGATAAAACTCTGTGTGTGGCAGAGAGGGGGAAAGGGTGTGTGTGTGTGTGTGTGTGTGTGTGTGTTTGTGTTCCTTTTCAAATGTTAAATGATTGTTTTTAAACTCAGAACTATGATAAGAAGTTTAGGTATAAAGTGACTTCAACTTCTCTTTTCCACATTTTTATTGTTTCCACTTAGGATCTGTTTATTCTTGTTCACCGTCTCTTGCCTTAAAATCTTATTTGACTTAAAGTTAGCTAATGATACTGGAGGTCTGCCATTCATTTTTTCAAAGATCAAAATGCAATGGTACATTTAGTATTCAATGTGATTATAAATGAAGAAGACACATATATTTTAAGGTATTGGAGTTAATTTTTCCAGAATTTTAAAATATTCATATGGCCTAAAAAGCTTTGTGTTTTACTTAAAGATGGTGTGTTGCATTTCTAAAAATTATTGTAATTGGCCATTCCTCAAAATATATATATATAATAACTGCAGATAAACTCTATTGTTGAAATGATTAAATGATCCTCTCTCTCTCTCTCCTCTGTCTCTCTCTCTTTTTTTTTTTTTTTTTTTTTTTGCTTTTAAAATGTTTGTTGAATAACAAAACACCATTTCAGGGTACATAACAGCAGTGAAAATTATGGCGAAAGAAAACTTATACATTTCAAGCTAATTTTAATTTAAGATACTATGCTATTATAAACCCCTTGTAAAATATAATAATCACTGTATTGGTATTGTTAGTTTCAGAAATAGAATTTAGTGATTCATCACTTACATATAACGCCCAGCGCTCACCACAAGTGCTCTTCTTAATGCCCATCACCCATTTAGCCCATCCCCCCCCCCACCTTCCCTCTATCAATCCTCGGTTTGTTCTCTATAGTTAAGAGTCTCTTTTATGGTTTGCTTCCCTTTCTTTTTTCCCTATATTCAACTGTTTTGTTTCTTAAATTCCACATGTGAGTGAAATCATATGGGATTTGTCTTACTCTGATTGACTTATTCTGCTTAGTATAATACACTCTGTCTCCATCCTCATTGTTGCCAATGGCAAGATTTCATTCTATTTTATGGCTGAGTAATATTCCATTGTATACAGATACCACCTCTTCTTTATCCATTCATCAGTCAACAGACATTTGGCCTCTTTCCATAAATGGATTTTCATTGATAATATTGCTATAAACATCAGGGTGCATGTGTCCCTTCGAATCAGTATTTTCGTATGCTTTGGATAAATAACTAGTAGTGGAATTGCTGGGTCTAGGGTAGTTCTATTTTTAACTGCACACTGCTTTCCAGAACGGCTGCACCAGTTTGCATTCCCACCAACAGTGCAAGAGGGTTCCCTTTTCTCTGCATCCTCGCCAACATCTGTTGTTTCTTGTGTTGTTAATTTTAGCCACTCTGACAGGTGTGAGGTGGTATCTCATAGTGGTTTTGATGTGTATTTCCCTGATACTGAGTGATGTTGAGCATCTTTTTATGTGTTAGTTAACCATCTGGATGTCTTCTTTGGAAAAATGTCTATTCATGTCTTCTTCCCATTTCTTAACTGGATTTTTGGGGTTTTTTTTATTGTCTAAATGATTTCCTGATTTTATTCATGTCCTCTTCTCAAATATTCTTTCAACTACTAATTGTTTTGTTAAAAATAGTAGCATATTCTTATTTTTGAATCTTTAGTTGTTTGACACACAATTGTTTTTTAAAAGGATTATAAAATTCACAAAGGATTTAAAAATATTAAGTTATATCTTATCTGTATATAAAATATTTACTATCATGTATATATTTTGTTAGATTAGGAGAGTTAATAGTGATAGTTTAGCTAGCAAATTAAGTATAAAACTCTTTTGAGTTATATCATATTTTATATAAACACGTTAAGTAGATAAAGTCTAATTTAACAAATACCAATTCATTATAACTTCTCTGGTATACCTTCAAGTTTTTAATAATGTTAAGGCCCTATACTTAACAACCAAGGAATGAATTAAGGGCTCGTGAGACCCTAGAGAGAAAAAAAAAAAGTTAGTGAAATTTTTGGATTACCATAAGATGAGGAAGTTCTCTTTCATATCTTTTGCTTACTTAAAAATATATTCCACAACACAATTTTTAGTTGAAATTAACCAGAGGGAAACTAGAGGTCAGGAATTAGTGAATATATAGGAGATATATAAAAGTTAGTTATCTTCAAATATGAGGTTGTCATATACCAAGGGAATAGATACATTACTTCACGAGATAAAAGTTACCAACAAGAAAGATCTCTAAACACTCTAACAGAGAACATCCCAAAAAGAGCAAAAATTCACTGCCTCTAGAGGATACCTTTGCCAAATTAAAACCTTACCAAACTTCAAAACCCCAGCAAATGTGTGTTGCATGCTTTCATTTAAGGTTCTATTGGTCTCTACATCCTTGCACAATTCTTTATGTCAAAAATTTTCTATGATTTTATCCATGATTATCAAAGTGTGTAACATAAATAATCTTAGCTGACAGTGGAAGACCAATTTTTGCCAAGAGGTCTGAGAACCAAAAGTAACAATTCTAGACCCTGGGTTGGCAAATTAAGGTCTTCATGACAAACCCACCTCATTGTCATTAACAGTCCATGAGCTGATAATGGTTTCTACATTTTTAAATAAGAATATATTTCATGACATGAAAATTATACAAAATTCAAAATCCAGTGTTCAAAAATAAAATCTCGTTGTAATATAGTCACACTTACACATTTATGTATTGTCTATAGTTGTTTTTGCTACAGTGAAAGAGCGTTGTAGTTACAACAAAGACTTTATGGCCCACAAAGCCTACAATATTTACTACCAGACTCTTCATAAAAGACTATTCATTTTTGTTTTAACTACTAGAGAATACCAATGTCTACACTCTGGAGCAGTGATTACCATGTGAATAATAATAATAATGATAACAACAACAACAATAATAAAATTTGCTGTTCTGTGGGCTCCAAGGAGGACAAAAAGAGAATTCTTAAAATATTTTTGCCAGTCAAAAGGAGTCATCACACTGTGAAGTTTGATAATCACTACCTTAGAGTCAAATGATACCTGAAATAGTGACATTTAACTCAATCCTCCAATCTTCTGGTGTCTCCTGTCACAGGCAATGATCCAGCAAGTTGTATAGGCCAAGAATGTAGATATTTTGCTTGTCACCTCCCCTCTGTCACATACCATATCCACCTTATCAGAAGTACCTGTCAATTTTACCTCCTACATGCTCTGCCTCTGTCCACACCTCTCCAACCCTGCTATGTTCCTAGCCCGAGCACCCATGTGCCTAAACTGCGACAACTTCCCTTTCACTAGTTTCCCATTATTATTACTTCAAAATATTTGCTTTATTTAAAAATGATGCAGAGTCACTATAGAATTACTCACTGTAAAATACGGGGAAGTATAAGACCAAAAAACAGGAAGTAGTGTCTTAAATATTTATTGGAATAGGTCGAATCTCAGCCTATTCTTTATCTTGCCATATACCTTCCTTATCTGTTCAATTTCATGTAATTATCTTTCTTTAGCTTTATTTTTTTATCAAGTAATATATTTTTCAATAAGAATTCAAGGGAGAGACATCTTTCCTGAGTTTTATGAATTTAGGAATTATGCCTTGGAAGAAAACTAAGCTGAGCATGATATTCTTAGGTTGTCCAAATTGTCCCCTGGCATCATATGAAGTATGAAAAAAATTAGGCATCCTGCCCATGTGTTTTTTATTATTATCATTAACTTTAAGTTCTAAATCTCACAATGTGTGCCTTGGTATTGCCTTTTCCAAATCAAATTTTGTGGGATCTCAATCACCTTTATTACAGAAAAGGCAACTTTACCATCCATTGAAATATCTTTTCCACATGCTGTATTTTCTTCTTGGGAATACAAATTATATGCCTATTGATTTCCTTTGTATATCTTCCAAAAACGTTATATCTTCAAATACTATTTATCCTGTTTATTTATTTTCTTTTTGGTGTGGTTTTTCTCAGTTCTCTACTTCATGTTTATCACCGTGCTTTCAACCAGGTTCATTCTACTTTTTACTACCTCTAAATTTTCCTGTAACTCTGTAATTTTTTTAATTTTATTTTTTAAAATTTTTTTATTATATTATGTTAGTCACCATACAGTACATCCCTGGTTTCCGATTGTTTTATTTTTCTTTCATTTCTTCCTGAGCTACGTCGGTTCACTTTGGATCTTTAAAGTTGGCCTGTTCTCTTCTCTAAACTCTTTTATTTGAGCTCTCATAAAACAAACACAAGCAGGGGTGCCTAGGTGGCTCAGTTGGTTAAGCATCTGACTCTCGATTTCGGCTCAGGTTATCATCTCAGGGTTTTGAGACGGAGCCCTGCCTCTGGCTCAGCCAGAGCCTGCTTAAGATTTTCTCTCTCCCTCTCTCTCTGCCCCCCTCTTCCTTCACATACACTCTCTCTCTAAAAAGAAGAAAGAAGAAAGAAAGAAAGAAAGAAAGAAAGAAAGAAAGAAAGAGAGAGAGAGAGAGAGAGAGAGAGAGAGAGAGAAAGAAAGAAAGAAAGAAAGAAAGAAAGAAAGAAAGAAAGAAAGAAAGAAAGAAAGAAAGAAAACAGAAAAACACGAGCACACACATTTTCACAAATACTATAATAATGTAGAGAACTGAATTCTGAATGTCTTCTGATTCCAGAGCTAAAACTTATCAGATGTTACTTTTATCTTCCCTTTTTTTTTCAGTGTTTTTGTCTATTGTGATTGTCACGTGTTTATATACTTACTGTATTTACTTTAATGTTTGCAGCATCTCTGCACAGATCTGGCACTTGTTCCTTTCTGAACTGTGACTGGAGATATTCACCATCATCTGAATGTAAATTTCAGTTCAGGCTTACCTTGACGAACCACTCTCCAAAAATCTGCTGTGTTCTTTTCCATTCGGTGCAATGCTATGCTCAGATTTTAGAGGTGGAGTTTTGATCTCCTAATCCCATGCCTTCCCCTGGCCCCCCTTCACCAGCCTTTCAAACATCCCTCCTCAAGCAGTCTCTCTCACTAGGAGGGAAGGTTATTCAAAGATAAAGGTGTGCTCTTCTTTTTCCATTCCAGCCATTCTCCATTCAGACTTGGAACTGAGTGGTGTCAGTGACTCTCCCTACTTATCCTTCAATCCATACAAACCTTTGGATTTTGTTCTGCTAATCAAGGGATTGTTGAATAAGCCTTTCGGAGGCATGGCACTTATTTTTAAAGATATATGTATTCTACCTGAGGTGTCGAGTATTTGCGTCAGCTCTCAACATGCTCTCTTGTTTGGGGGCATATCTAGTTATTATTTGGCAGTTATTATTCGTCGTTTGTTGTCATCACACTACTTGATGATTACACATACACATACACACAAAAACGCACACTTTTTTTCTCTTGCTGTGTGTTTCAAGAAAAATAAATAAAAGTACTTTATTCCACCAATTTTAACCCTAGGTCTACACATTTGGACTTTCTCCTCCAATCTATTATCTTCACATGCCAAAGCAATCTTCCCCAAGTGCAGCTGCAAATCCTTCTTTTTGAAATCCTCTGTAGAATTACGTCTCTCTTAGACAAGCACTAACATTTATGACAAAACCTACTTATCATTGTACAATTCCATCCTAATTCCCCAGCCTCACCTGGCAGGTTTGGCATCACCCCGCTCCTGTAGTTCTGATTCCTTGGCCTTCTCTCCTGCTCTCATTTGCCTCAAGGACTATGTGTGTGCTGATGTCTATAACAAAATGTGTTTTTCCCTGCTCACGCACATCTTTACCAAATTAACAGCTCTCTTAATTCAGAGCTCAGCCACCCCTAAATTGCTTTCTTAAGGAAAGTATCTGAACTGCCCACCCTACCCTTAGTATATTCTTGAAATTTGCATCTTTTTTCAAAACGCTTATCAGTTGGGACATTATATACTTACTCATTAAATGACTGGTTGAATGAGAAAAATGAATGACTGAGTAATATCTTGGTAACTAGATTTACTACCTGAAATGGTTAATAGAAATATTGTAAGTAAATAATATTAAGCAATATCCACTTAACAATTATTCAATAATGTGATTTTGATATGATTATTCATTCACTAAGATCTACATTATATGATGTTACTGATTTTGTTTGATTTAAGAAAATGATCCTCATATACTCTTTGTTCCTGTACTCACACACTCTCTGTAACCCTCTCCCCATCTTCTCTAATGTATAGAGAGAAAGATACATCTATGGATATGTATGTAAGTGTGCATAAATCAACTGGTATTTAACTTCATAAAACCTTATCACACAAATGCTCAGAAGGGTATTAGGAGCATAACAAACATGATAAATTCCAGTCCCTAATTCTTATGACCCCAAACAGGCCACATTTGTAAGTTCACATGCCTTATGAACTGTGCAAGCAGTTCTAACTTGTTGGGTTCTCAATATGATGAAGTATTTACTCAAACTTGACAGTGCATTTTATCGTAAACCATGCATTATTCATTTCAAGCTACATGCATCTTCCAACTATTACTTCTATCAGCTAAAAACCTAACATCAAGAATATTTTTAAAAGAGATTAAGAGTCTATATAGAAAATATTCCAAATGCCAACCTATATTTAGATCTAATTCATGAAAAAAAAAATCAGCTTTAGCTTGAATATTAGGATTAGAATACTATGCCTATGTTTGCACTGCTTTCTCCCTCACGTTGCCAAGTTGTGAACAATATACATTAAACATCAATGAATGATCAAGCAGATTAGTACCAAATTGCATTAGCTCCATCTACTTTCCTGCTCACCCATCAACCAAGCCCTTAAGAATGGCATTTCTTAAGCATTATAAGCTATCTTAGCCTTCCATATGCCCCATTATTTGTGTTCACCAAACTGTTCTACTTTCCTTGATGGTTATGATTTTTGACTGTATCATCCTTTCTGATGCAGTTACGAATTTACAAGCTATGAGACTTAACTTTCAAAAATAAAAAGTTTATAAAAGGTTAGATTTTAATGTAATTTAAATGAACTTTACTTATTAAAAACATCTGCACTCAATCATTTTTTTAATAACGAACTGTTGTCTTCTTTCCATGCAGATGGTACATAGCACACTAGCCATGCTCTCTGCAGCAAGAAGGGAACCTGCCTTTAGGAAAAGCTAGAAAGTTCTTGTGGGTCTTTGCCAACATCTCCCCTCTCTAATGTTCACTACCCTTTAATCCAGCACTCTTTCTTTCTTACCTATTCGACAGAAACTGCTCTCTGCTCTTGCCAGATTTCTAACAAAAATCTCACAGTAAGCAATCACCCCAACTCACTGAGAGATACCTGACTTACCAGTGAATTGTTGAGAGGAGAGGCTTCTCGTCTACCTAATGCAATACATGTGCTGACTGATAACCTAATGCAATACGTGCACTGACTGATAGACACAAAGTTATGGTAGGATGTGGGTTACATATGATTCCTGCCATTCATGCTCAAGCCCATCCTGCAGTTTGTTGGGTTCTCAGTCTGTTTTCTCATCCCTGCCTTTTGAGGTTCATCTTTTCCTTTTTCCACTTTTGAATCTAAGCGCAATCATGGAAATAACTCTGCAAACTTACTTATCATTCTGGATCCATTCTACTGTTTTCCTTCTTAAGACATTTCTCAGACCCTTTCGATTTTCTACTTGTTCTCTCTCTTAGCCTCTGTACCAGACTGATATTTCTCACCCCCCACTTGCCTGCCTGCCAACAACAGTCATCCTTAGATATACAGTTGACCCTTGAACAACACTGCTTTGAACTGCATGGGTCCAATTATATACAGGTATTTTTATAAATACAGTACAGTACTGTAAATGTATTTTCTCTTCCTTATGACTTTTTAATAGCATTTTCTTTCCTCTAGCTTCCTTTATTGTCAGAATACAGTACATAATACACACGACACACAAAATCTGTGTTAATCAACTGTTATATTATTGATAAGGCTGTGGTCAACAGTAAGCTTTTAGTAGTGAAGTTTTGGAGGAGTCAAAAGTTGTACATGGATTTCCAGCTGCATGAGGCTATCACTGATCCTAACCCCCATGTTGTTCAAGGGTCAATTATACATAGTAAATCTCATCTCTCATCAAGGCAGCTGGCCTCTATGAGCAGTAGCCAAAGTTTGTCACATAAAAGGTCTTGGGACACACAATAAACTTGGTGGGAAGGAGAATTGAAGTCCCCCTTTAATATGGGTTATTGAGGTTTCTATAAGAGAAATTACTTTTCTTGAAAGTCAAAGAAATATTAAAAAAATAGACAATTTTGCTTAAAGGATGTATGGGTTAATGTCATTGTTTTGTTTGTTGAATAGAAACATTCTTTTCTTTCTTTCTTTCTTTTTAAATAGACTTTATTTTCTAAAGCAGTTTTAGGTTCGGAGCAAAATTGAGCAGAAAGTACAGAGTTCCCATATGCTCCCTGGCCCAAATTTTACTGCTATAACAGTCTTTCATGCTCTGCCTGTTCATACCACCCTCCCCGTAGCAACCACTGATTTTTTACTGTCACCATAGTGTCGCCTTTTTCCAGAATGTCGTGTAGTTAGAATCATACAGTATGTAACCTCTTAATATTGGCTTCTTTCATTTAGTATCATGGATTTAAGGTAACTCCATGTCTTTCCATGGCCTCATAGCAGATTTCTTTCTAGTCATAAATGATACTCCATTGTCTGGATATACCGTTTATTTATCTATCCACCTGGAAGGATATCTTAGTTGCTTCCAACTTTTGACAGTTATGAATAAAGCTGCTGTAAATATCCATGTGCAGGTTTTGTGTGGACACGTTTTCAAATCTTTTGGGTAAATACCAAAAAGTGTGATTGGTGGATCATATAAGAATATGCTTAGTTTTGTGAGATACTGCCAGCCTTCCAAAGTGAGTGTACCATTTTGCATTCCCACAAGCAACAAATGAGAGTTCCTGTTGTTCCACATCCTCATCCACATTTGATGTTGTCAGTGTTCCGAATTTGGGCCATTCTGGTATCTCAATGTTGCTTTAATTTGCATTTCCCTAGTGACATATGGTATGAAATATATTTTCATATAATTTTTTGGCATCTGTGTATTTTCTTTGGTGAGGTGCTGTTAAGGTCTTGGGCCCATTTTTTAATTAGCTTGTTGTCTTAATGTTATTATCTTATTCTTGAATTTTAAGAGTTCTTTATGGATTTTGGACAACAGTCCTTTAACAGATGTGTCTTTTGCAAATATTCTCTCCTGCAGTTTGTCTTCTCATTCTCTTGACATTGCTTCTTCCAGAGCAGAAGTTATTAATTTTACTGAAGTTGAGCTTATCAATTATTTCTTTCATGGATTGTGCCATGGTATTGTATTCAAAAGTTCATCACCATACCCAAGGCATTCTCGGTTTTCTCTTATGTTAATTTTTAGGAGTTTTATACTTTTGCATTTTATGTTTAAGTATGTGAGCCATTTTAACTTGGTTTTTTGTATGTGGATGTCCAGGTTCCAACACCATTTGTTGAAACTCTGTTCTGTTCCATCGATCAATTCTATTCTTTGACCAATATCACAGCGTCCTGATTACTGTAACTTTTTAGTGCATATTCAAATTGGATAGTGTCAGTTCTCTCTGTTCTTCTACTTCAATATTGTGATGAGTGTTCTCAGTCTTTTACCTCTCCATATCCTCAAAATGACTTGCTGAGATTTTGACTGCGATTGCACTGATCAACTTCATTTTTACTCACTAGAAGGACAGGAACTTTTACCTAAGGAAAATCTAGTGATGGAAATTCAGAGAGTATTTAATTAGAGAATGAAAGTGGGATACCATTATTCTGAGGTAAGAGAGACTTTCTGATGGCTTCCAAATTTATCATGTAACTGTACACATGATCTATTCATTCATAAGTTTAGTCTTAGGAAGGAAAACTGAAAAATAACTCTAGGAAAAAAGTGACACACAAAAAAATACCAAAACCCTCCTCTTATTCTTGGATCTCCTCAATAATTTCAAAAAGAATCTGAAAAACAAGGAAGTTTCCTGTATTACATAAAGATTACTAGGCAATGTACTTAAATGACTGTGGATTTCGTCCATAATTGGAGTGACACTCAAATATCGCCACATTAGCAACAAGCAGCATATGTATGGAGATACCCTAATGAGGACCAAGAGAAACATTATGGAAATCCAGAGACAAAATTCCAGAATAGATGAATATTAATGTGAAATTTAAATAATAATGGCCTAATAATGGAACCAACATATAACGTTAGTCTTTTTTGCATCTATGCTAATTTAAATATTGCAAAGGTATTATGATTTTATTGCAGTGAGGTATAGTATTTTAGGCTTAGCAAAAAACACAATTAATCAGCCATCAACAGTGGCCTTGTTAAACAAAGCGTGGTGCATAGAGGAAATTCTTTTTATTGTTATCCTTTTGTTTCCTTTATTAACATATAACTCCCTGTGGGCATAAATATCTTGTTGAGTTCTCTTTAAGATTTATCTCTAAATATCACATTTTAGTATCACAAATCACGGACCAAGGAAATCAGCATCTTTTCTTTGTTTAGAAAAGTGACTATATTTCAGAACAGCTGAGCACTATGCAATTCACATGTGAAGAAGATAAACACAGTCATGTTTTAGAATTTAGCTTATACAAAAGTTACCTCCTTCCCATTAACAAAGAATCATTTTGAAGTAACATGGGAAAAACTGACTTTCAATTAAGCCTAAAGCATATACAAATCACGTCCAATTAGTCCAGTCCTCTAAATATGATCTGCAATTATGAGATAAATCTACCCACAGAGATTTATTAAACCTTATCATTTTTAAACTGCAACTTCAATGAGCCTGCCTTTAGCTGCACCCTGCAGTGACTGGCAAGGTTTTCCTAATCCTTCTGGTTCCTCAGGTGCAATTTCCAAACAAAATTCTAATAAAAAATGATTTTGTGTTAGTATTGCCATTGGAACTAGATTTTGTGTTAGCCTTTTTGTTTTCCTGTCCTCTATTTCTGATCTTCTATTTTCCTAACCAATGACACCTAGAAATGAATGATGGAGGCTCAATGTTTATTTAACAGACAAAGGAGTTTACTGCTTCTGACATTCATTTAATGCAATCATGAAGGTTTCATGCAAGCACGAAAGGGCCACATAGGAAACACTAGATGTAGCAAAGACATGGTTTGAACCTACCCACTATGCTGCATTCATGATTACATTGGTCCTCGGATGGGTTGAACTGAAAAGAAGCATTAACTTGAAATAATATGCAACCCAGAGAAATATACTTGAGAAACAGAGTCACATGCACATGATAGAAACCATAGTTGGTTAGTTCATCTTTCCCCAAAGAACCTCCTTCTTAAAATATTGTCAGATTCTTGGTTCATAGTTGCTTTCATTAGTCAGGGAATGAGCTTTCCTTGATTTTTAACAATGCTACCAAGAAAGAGAATCTTTTTTGCTTAATGTCAGGTTTCTCCTATTAATAAAGTCATTGAGTTGTATCCAGCTAAATATTACAAATGGTCCTTTTTGCTCTTTAGCAAACAAACATGATCCTACGAGTTCATTTTTAACAAGATATATGCTTTTAGTGGTTTTGTTGGCTGCTGTGATGAGCATGTTTAGATCGTCAACACGCTCCTCCTTTGTCTCCTGTGAAATGTTGCTCCGCTAACTAGAAGTTAAGGGTCAGTGCAAAATTAGGTGATCCATACATAGATGATGTGGTAACCCTGATTTCATTCAAAATGTAAACTTTCAAACTGACCACACATAAGTGTATATATATCATTAGGTTGAGAACATGTTGCCAACAAAAGCACTAACTACTAATTAGCTGATATATCACTTAATAAGGATCAGTTTCCAGACTTTAGCAATGGATCACAACTTTATGTTTATATGTGCAAGTATTTCTATTAGCACCACTGGAGTGAACTTCTCATCTCTATTATATTATAAGCTTCATCTGGGTAAGAATCTGGCATTTGATTTTTATGCAAGTAATGTAACATTAGTACATAATGCACATAGGATAGCTGACAATACATCTAATTGACAGTAGTGATAATGTTGAGAAAATAATATAATACCAACCCCCCTTCAACAGATTAATGGATAAAGAAGATGTGGTTCATATATACAATGGAATATTACTCAGCCATCAGAAAGGATGATTACCCACCATTTGCATTGACATGGATGGAACTGGAGGGGATTAATCTAAGTGAAATAAGTCAAGCAGAGAAACACAATTATCATATGGTTTCACTCATTTGTGGAACATAAGGAATAGCACAGAGGACATTAGGGGAAGGAAGGGAAAACTGAAGGGGGAAGGGAATCAGAGGGGTAGATGAACCACAAGACACTATGGACTCCAGGAATCAATCTGAGGGTTTCAGAGGGGAGCAGGTAGGGAAATAGGTTAGCTCAGTGATGGATATTAAGGAGGGCATGTGTTGTAATGAGCACTGGGTGTTTTACACAAATAATGAATCATGGAACACTACATCAAAAACTAATGATGTACTGTATGGTGATTAACATAACATAATTACAAAATAAAAAATAATAATAACAATATGAAAGCCTTGCAGACTAATATTTTTATTTCTCTATGTCATTATTTGGCTAAATGGTACATCTGAAGTTCCTGCATTTTTTTTCAGTACACTTAGTTTGTTATAACCTAGGAGACCAGCTATAAATTCTGTTCACATTGTCACCCCCTCTGCTCCAGTGTATTAGTTTAAAAATTGGGACATGTAATAAATGTTATAGGTGCTGAAGAGTTTGATGTCTGCTATTACTGGTCTACAGGTTTCCCTGCTCTCTGAAAGTAGAACATTCCTATGAAAGCCTTCATAAGCCAAAATGACACAAACCAAAGAGTATCCCCACTTTCCAAAAGTTTACCTTAGGCCACTTCTCTTTTACTAAAGACCTACATTAGTACCTGTTTTTGTTCATCTAAAGCAATCTATCTGTAGATTCAATGTAATCTCCATCAAAATACCAAGAACATTTTTCACAGAACTACAACAAACAATATCAAAATGTATAAGGAACCACAAACAACCCTGAATAGCCAAAGCGATCTCAAGAAAGAACAAAGATGGAGGTATCACAATCCCAGATTTCAAGATATACTACAAAGCTCTGGTTATCAAAACAGCACGGTATTGGTACAAAAATAGAGACATAGATCAATGAAACAGAATAGAGAGCCCAGAAATAAACCAACAATTATATACTCAATTAATCCATGACAAAGGAGGCAAGAATATGCAATAGAGAAAAGACAGCCTCTTCAATAAATGGGTGCTTGGAAAATTGGACAGCTAATGAAACTGAACCACTTTCTTATACCGCACACAAAAATAAACTCAAAATGGATTAAAGACCTAAATGTTAGACCTGAAACCGTAAAAATTCTAGAACACAAGCAGTAATTTCTCTGACGTTGGCCATAGCAATATTTTTCTAGGTATGTGTCTTCAGGCAAGGGGGGAGAAGAAGCAAAAATAAACTATCAGGACTGCACTAAAATAAAAAGCCTTTGCACAGCAAAGGAAACCATCAACAAAATGAAAGGGCAACCTACTGAATGAGAGAAGATGTGTGCAAATGATATATCCACTAAGAGGTTAGTATCCAAGATATACAAAGAGCTTATACAACTCAACATCAAAAAATAAACAATTAAAAAATGGGTAAAGAATTTGAATAGACATTTTTCCAAAAAAAAAAAAATCCAGATGGCTAACAGACATATGAAAAGATGCTCATCATCACTAATCATCAGGGACAATGCAAATCAAAGCCATAATGAGATATCACCTTACACCTGTCAGAATGGCTAAAATCAAAAAGACAAGAAATAACAGTGCTGGCAAGGATGTGAAGAAAAAGGAACACTTGTGCATTGTTTGTGGAAATGTAAATTCCACAGCCACTGTGGAAAATGGTATGGAATTTCCTCAAAAAATTAAAAATAGAAATACCACATGTTCCAATGATTCTACTACTGGGTTTTTACCCCCAAGAAAATGTAAACAGTAATTTAAAAAGATATCTACACAAGCTTATTGCAGCATTATTTACAATAGCCAACATATGGAAGCAACCTAATTGTCCACTGATAGATGGTTGGATATGGATAAGGAAGATATTTTCCTCAATGTTTTGAGGAACTTCCATACCATTTTCCACAGTGGCTGTACCAATTTACATTTCCACCAACAGTGCCGCCATAAAAAATGATGAGATCTTGCCATTAGTGGCAACATGGGTGGACCTAGAGGGTATAATGCTAAGTAAAATAAGCTATACAAGAAAGACAAATACCATATGATTTCCACTTAGTGGAATCCAAAAGACTAAACAAATGAATAAAGAAGTAAAAAGCAAAATCAGACCTATGAATACAGAGATCAAATTGATGGTTACCGGAGGAGAGAGGTGTAGAGGGATATGCAAAATGGGTGAAGGGGAGTGAGAGATACAGGCTGCCAGTTATGGAATGAGTAAATCATGAAATAAAAGACACAGCATAGAGAATATAGTCAATGATATTTTAATAGTGTCATATAGGGACAGATGGTAGCTACGCTTGTGGTGAGCGTGGCATAATGTATAGAGAAGTTGAATCACTATGTTGTACACCTGAAATTAATGTAACGCTCTGTGTCAACTGTATTCAAATAAGAAATATTTAAAGAAATACTAAGAGGATTTTCATTTTAACAACAACAACAAAAAAGCTGTTACCATACAAATGTAGGGCTTTCACAAAAGTCAGGTGCCATAACGCGAACTTTCAGAAAGCAGGGGATAGTGTGTATTGATTGATTCCCTTGGACTGCTTCATCGGCATTGCACGTCTGACAGTACACGAAGATTGTAGTAGAAAACAGTGCTTAAGGAAAGTCTTTCTATGAGCTACTGGATTAGAAAAATGACCATCTTGACTGGTGTTTTTTGTTGTTTTTCAAGCATGTTTCACAATTTCATACAAAAATCAACTCTGGATTTTATATTTTATTCAGTTAAATTAGTAAATATTTACTAACTAGATGGTACAGGCACTCGTGCGAAGAAATGGAGGTGATGGAAGTAGCAAATTAAAATAACGGACGTTTATGCAAAAGCAAACTAAAACCTCCATGAACACAAGAACTTCCTTTATTGTATTCACAGTTATATTCCGACACACAGAGACACTCGGTACATGCAGTTATATTTGCTGAACGAGTGAAAGAAGAATTTGCTGAATGTCTGATACTTTCTTTACTCG
The DNA here is from genome assembly GCF_024610735.1 of Ursus americanus. Classification (NCBI taxonomy): domain Eukaryota; kingdom Metazoa; phylum Chordata; class Mammalia; order Carnivora; family Ursidae; genus Ursus; species Ursus americanus. The sequence continues at coordinate 31,518,652 of NC_142137.1, forward strand.
TGCTTGTTTAGTCTTCACGAATTCTGTATGCCAGCCATGTTCATTCTCGCCCACCAGGAAATCAAGTTCTCTCCAATTCTTCTCTGATGCCCCGCCCCTGGAACCCACTCTCTCACTTGGAATACTTACTCCCTCTTTTTTCTACCCTGCTGCTTAGGACATAGCTGAAAAGTGAAGGAAACTGATTTGACTGATTTACTGTATCTGTGGCCCCAAATTCCATTTTGTTCTCCTATTGCACTTACTCTATTTGCAGAAGAAATACACAATGCAGAATTACAAAATGATATGTAGTCTATGTGCTCGTGGTATATACTTCAAGATGCTAGGTGGGCAGAGTAAAGGCAGTATTTGATTCTGCCTGGGAAAGGGGCAGAGAAGACATCACAAAGAAAGTGGGTTGTATCTAGCAAGTACGCTTAATCCAGCTGTTTTGCTGGATTACAGCCCAGGCCACATGTGGGGTGTGATGGAAAATTAAGATGAAAAGTTGGGAGACAAGATTACTATCACTCTCACATGCCCCACTAATATGTATCAAGTCTATCCTCTCATCTATGAAAAGGAATTGAGGGGTTTTGATGAGAAGAGCAACAGGAACAGAATTTTATTTTATGAAGAACATTTTCTCAGCAGTGTTGAGGTGGGGAATCACGTGACCAGGATTGGAAATAAGGGGGTCAGCTTTATTACTCTCACTATAGTGCAAATGACAGTGATGAGGGACTGGGAGGGACTGAACCAAGGGAGTGACAAGAGGGATGAAAAGCAGGAAATAAAGTATTTGTTGGTGGGAGACGGGCTTGGCAAGATGCGATGACTGTGACTCTTTGCAGAAGGGGAAGGATAAAAGAGGAATTTGAGTGTCACTGAGGTTTCTGGTTAGACCCAGTGATTGCAGCAGCTTCTCCGCAAATTTCCCAAGGATTGCTGGCAATCACCAAGAGCTATGAAGAGGCAAGTGAAGGATCTTGCCCTAGAGGCTTCAGAAAGAACAAGACCTTGCTAACACCTTGATTTCAGACTTCTAGCTTCCAGAGCTGTGAGAGAATATAGTTGACCTTTGAACAACATGGGAGCACTGACCCCCCCACATACGTACAATCAAAAATCCACATATAATTTCTGACTCCCCCAAAACTTAACTATAATAACCTACGGTTGATCAGAAGTCTTACTGAGAATATAAACAATTAACATATTTTGCCTGTTCTATATATTATATACTGTATTCTTACAACAAAGTAAGATAGAGAAAAAAACGTTATTAAGAAAATGATAAGGAAGGGCACCCGGGTGGCTCAGTTGATTAAGCATCTGCCTTCAGCTCAGGTCATGATCCTGGGGTCCTGGGATAGAGTCCTGTATCCGGCTCCCTGCTCAGCGGGAAGTGTATTTCTCCCTCTACTCCTGATCTCTCTCTCTCTCAAATAAATAAAATCTTTAAAAAAAAAAAAAGGATAAGGAAGAGAAAAAGAGAAAATACATTTAAAGTACTGTGCTATATAAAGAAAAATCCATGTACAAAGAGATCTGTATAGTTTGAACCAGTATTCTTAAGGAGTCACTATATGTATAATACATATGTAATATATATAGCACATATAATATATAGATTACATAGTATATAGATTATACATACACTGTATAATATATAGTGTATATTATGTATATTACATTAATTATATATATGTGTATATATCCCTGTATACATAGATTTGTCCCACCTAATTCCAAAATTCCAAAAGAGGTTTAAGGTACTAACAGTAAAATCACATATAAAAGAACTATTTATCACAAAGTCAATTAGGTAGAATTATAATTTTGTAGTTGGATGGAAAATTGGAGATCATCACATTCAGGAGGAAAAGTTATTTTCTGAATATAAATACACGGGCTATCAATATTGGACCATAAGCTCTTTCCCTACTTTTCCCAGTAACAAGAAACAAAAAGATAAGCAACCAAAAAAGAAAACCACTGAAGTACAAGTGAAAGAGAGTATGTTTATATAATGCACGAGCAATGTAGATATGTTTCATGGTCAAGCAACAGGACGTAGCTACCTTTGTCTGGAGAGGCCATATATTTCTTGACAAGAAACTTTAAAAGAAATCCATTGAGCATGAGGACAAGCAACCTATATACTTCAATGGTTCTTATAACTGCACAGGACAGAAAAATAATTGGTGTTCATGGACATGACCCTGCGTCATCAATAAAAGTTTCCATTCAATGTACTCTGTTTCATAAAGCAGAGACTGCCTAATACATTTATAAAGTGGATATAAGTGAGCCTGAAAGGAATGACTGACAGTTTTCGTCATGGCTAGTGTCAGTAGGAGAAGAATTGGCAACATGACCGAGGACATTCAATAAGGGAGGGAGTGGCAGTATGACAGCTGGGTGGAGAGGTGGTAAGGGGCTGTAGATTGATGGAGAAGGGACAGTTGCCAAAAGGACAGAAACTGGAAGTGACTCTTTGCCAGGAAAAAAAAAAAAAACTCAAAAACAAACAAAAAAGTTGTAAAGCTGGGGTATGGGAGTATCAGAAGGGTGGGAGAGTGGCAAGAGAGAAAGAAAAGTTTTACTTATTTACTAGTTGCTTCCACTAAGTGTGCAAGCAGCATCGTTATCTACCACTTGCTGAGCTTGCTATGTACCAGCCACGATGCTGAGCTTTTTAGATACATTACCTTCTTTAATCTTCAAAACAAGCCAGCGGAGTGGTGCTAACAGAGGTGAGGAAACTCGCCCCAAAGCACGTACATCGTAAATGGCAGGGATGGTATTATAGGTCAGGCCTCACTGAGTGCAAAGGGGATACTCTTAACCATTCCCTTCTAAAGTCAGTCAATTTCAGGGAAACCCAGGAAGCCGAGCAAACAGCCGTGGTGCTGGAGAGATGACATGGATCTTGCAAGCTTATACCCGTAACTAAATCCCTAGGGAAGACTACAGAAATGGAAGGGTAAAGAAAGGACCTCTAGGAAATCTGACCTGGAAAAACACCCTGTTTACTCACCACTGAAAGAGGTGACAGATAAACTAACGAATGGGATTTTTGTGGCACGGGATAACTATTACTTCTAAATGCCATTCGCTGAATTCTTTTAATATTACATCAACTTAATGTTATTTCCTATCAATTATTTCCCCCAAAATATTATCTCCTCCTTTTTTTGAGTAGTTTACATCTAACTTTTTTTTTTTTTTTCAGATTCTTTTTGCCAAAGTCAGATTATGATTGGAGGTCAAAGAATTTCACTTCTACTAAACATCAGCCAGGTTGCTCTGAGAAGTTGGAGACTGTATCCTTGGGCACACAAACTTTAAAGTGATGTCTAGAGTGACAAGCCTAGAAAATCGCCATGTGTCATTAAGGGCCATGTTCCAGGAAATTTGGGGATGGCTGCTCTGACAGATGTATTATGCACCTTAGAGAGTTTTCTACTAAAAATGACTTAAATACGGCTTGGTAGGAATAGCTGCAGCTTTCTCTAAGAAAAATTACTCCCAGGGGCGCCTGGGTGGCACAGCGGTTAAGTGTCTGCCTTTGGCTCAGGGCGTGATCCCGGCGTTCTGGGATCGAGCCCCACATCAGGCTCTTCCGCTATGAGCCTGCTTCTTCCTCTCCCACTCCCCCTGCTTGTGTTCCCTCTCTCGCTGGCTGTCTCTATCTCTGTCGAATAAATAAATAAATAAAATCTTTAAAAAAAAAAAAAGAAAAGAAAAATTACTCCCAGATGATGGCAAATACATAAGGCATCACTGAATAAGCTGAGAAAAAATTACATTATCATCAAAATTTTTATGAATCCGTATACATTTACATTTACACCAGTTTAAAGAATAAAGTTGATGTTTTGTTTAAAAAGAAAAAATTGTTTAAATAATAAAACGTGAATGATTCTAACAAATGTATTTAAGAAATAAAAAGATTTGTTAAACGTGGTTCAAGTTCTAAGACACTATGACTAAATGTTACCTGCCCTTCAAATGTGAAGTTGTTTGATGTACTTCCCACGTGATGTGGAAAGTTTAACATGATAGAACTCATGGGGCAGATTTCGAGGTGTCCTATATTTGTTTAGAGAACTAATGCATCCATAAATCCTTACTTTTAAAAAAGACAGGGACCTGTATGGCTTAAAATATTAGGTTTTAGTGCTCAGATTGAATGACTTATCCAGGGAATCACTAAACCCTCATCACACTTTGCCTAAGAAAGCAGAGTCAGAAAGTTCTATGGCCAATGATCTGCATACATCGTTTAGTGTATGGGTTCACATGGCATGAAGGACGGTCATTACTGGGGGGGGGTCAGATGAGTGGTCCTCTTTGACAGAATGACCTTGTTTAATGCCCTCTGTGCCATTCACTCCTCCATTCTGATCAGCCAGTTCCATTTATCATTCTAATTAGGCAGCATCTTGCCAGCTCAATCAGCCTCAATTACTTTAGGCCTCATTAGTGACTGACATCCTGTAACAAGTGCATCTTTGAAGGAGCAAGGTCAGATAAAGAAGTTGAGAACATAGACCGCAGGCACAGTCATCCTCTATATATGAGGCTTTTAGTCTTGGCAAGACATTCATAAGATATTCAAACATTTTATTCCACAGTCAGATTGTTGCCCTCTGATCAAAACATTTTGTTTATAGTTAGTATCTATCTGCTCTCAAAAGTTGGTGTCTAAATCTCTGGCCAGAGAATTTAAAACCATGTTTAAGCTTACAGGTAACAGTTACCTGTTATAGAAATCGATTCTCCTGTGGTATTTATTGTCATTTCCTATACAGTGATTTGGCAAAATAAAACAAAAAGAAGAAAAACCCCCTTCAGAACTGGTGGTCAGTGGGTGAGATTTTTACCACTTCCATTTACTTAAACATAGCAGAACACAAGTAATATTATGAAATCACTGTACTCGATAATTTTTAGATAATGTCAATACCTGGGGGAATATTTCTGATGTGCTATTAAGTGAAAATTACAGACATTCAATAGAAAACATAGCTGTGTAAAATATGGATATATATGGTCAAGTTCTAGAAGGTAATGTGAGAAAATGTTTAACTAGTAGGATTATTATCATTTATATTTTACATTATTATCATCTTGGTGGTACAAGGTTGGCATTTTTTAAGATTTTTAAGGTTTTGGGTTTTTCTAAGTGCAGATCAGAAACACTAAAGTCAAGGTAAGAATTTTGTTGTTTTTCTTTTTAGTTTCAAAATCCTGTCAGAATCGGCAGTTTATTTCCTAAGAATGGAGGAAAGTTACTGGAACATAACACAATTCTATTTAATAATCTGTTAATGAGTTCCTACTATGTACCAGGCACCAGGGACTGGAGTGTGCATTCAACAAAATCTTTGCTTTCTAGGGGCACATGGATTAAAGGGAAGACAGACATAATAAGGAATTAGCATGTAACATGGCACATACAACAATCGTGTGTTACCAGAACACTGAGGAAGAGAAATCTCTAGCTGTCCAAGGTCACCACAGAGGAAGTGTGATTCAAAGAAACCTTCAAAAATACAAAGGTGTTTAAAAGATGGATAGAGGAGGGTGCTTGGGTGGCTCAGTTAAGCGTCAACTCTTGGTTTCAGCTCAGGTCATGGTCTCAGGGTTATGAGATGGAGCCCCATGTTGGGCTCTGCGCTCTGTAGGGAGTCTGCTTCTCCCTGTCCTTCTGCCCCGCAGCAACCCCCCCCACACACACACACTCACTCGTTCAAGCTCTCTCTCTAAAATAAATAAATCTTAAAAAAAAAAAAAAAAAGATGGATAGAAGGAGTGAGAAAGCACCAGGAAGAGTGGCATCCCCAGCATGGGAAGGAGGTGGTGAGGAGAGAAAGAAGGTGGAGTATTGGCCCAGGTGAGAGGTGAGGGGCTGTCTGAAGCCTGGAGCAGCAACCAGGCATGAAGGACCTTGAACGGGAGAGTGTGGCTCACATGTCCTGGGCCGTGCCCTCGAGAGTAGACAACCTCATTAATTAGCTTACAGAAACGAAGGTCCGAAATTCCCACTTTGTCTCCTCAAGCTTTTGCCCGTCTTCCTGGCTTTATCTGCCATCAGCTACTAACCCATTCACTACAGCCTGGGTTTCAGGTTCAGGCTTGGGGCCAGATATTTTATGTGTTCTATGCACTTTGACTCAGGAAGAAACACTATAATATGACCTCGGCCCTGGTCTTGGCTATCTTGCTCTTGCTCCTGAAGGCTGCCATGTCTAACGTCGAATCCCCATCCCTCACTTTTTCCTATGTCAGCCAGGAAACTTTCTTCAGTTCACAGATGTTATGATATCTTTACAGAAAATCACACTATTCAGTGGGACCACACATTCTCTAATTGGATTCAACATTAGTTAAAAAAAAAAAAAAAAACTAAAATGTACTCCAAGAATGAGGCTAAATAATATTCAAAAAATGTTATTAAAAATCCATTGCAGCATCTCCATAGAGACACTGTTCAAAACTTTCCTTTACAACAACTGCAATTTTTTAAAGCGTTATCAGAAAAATCATTGTTATGCTTATAGAACAGCATTGAAGTATATTGATAAGCTGATAAATATAGAGATTTTTTCCCCTGAGAATAAATTTCAAATGTGAGAATTTATATAAACTTTCCACTTCCCTATCAAAGAATTAAACTACTTTCAGGTTGCTCCCAACCAATGAGTCACAATATGCAATGTGCCCTCATAAAGAGTAGAAAATTCTCCTACAATAAGAATCATTTCACATGCCCACACAAATTCCCTGTGAGAAGCTCCCTGTGTCTTTTTTTTTTTTTTAAAGATTTTATTTATTTGACAGAGATAGAGACAGCCAGCGAGAGAGGGAACACAAGCAGGGGGAGTGGGAGAGGAAGAAGCAGGCTCATAGCAGAGGAGCCTGATGTGGGGCTCGATCCCATAACGCCGGGATCACACCCTGAGCCGAAGGCAGACGCTTAACCGCTGTGCCACCCAGGCGCCCCAAAGCTCCCTGTGTCTTAAAGAAAGGGTATCCTTTTCAACTATCAAAAACAAGACACTCAATGTATGAAAAAATGACTTTAAAGCTGTACTAAGTTTAGTGACCTGAATTCTGTTCGTTCAGTTTAATATTTAATCTATTGTACCCGGAGAATTCATCAAGAACACGTGTTGTTAGGAATTCCATGTTTGTCAAATAGATAAGCAGGCTACATGGTTATGTCCCTACCCTGCAAAAAGCACAGCTTTCTTCCAGGTAATGTAAACTTTGTTCTTTTTTTATTCCTACCAATCCATGAGTAAGATTTGGGTGCTAGGGAAAGAGAGCAGTTTTTGTTTGGGGCCGCCCCTGCTGTTCCCCCTGTACACCCCTCCTCATTTCCCTAAATTCTAAATCTGCACACGCAGTTTTTGATCTTCAGTACGACCTATGAAGCTTACCTACATTTCTCCTAAGTTCTCGCTGAACATCCCTCATAACGTGACCATCATTTCTTTGCTTCTGCCTTGAATTGATGAATGTGATACCCACTCTTCCCGTGTGTTTCTTTGAGCACTTGATATGTGCGACCTAGTAAACATCAGATAAAAGCCTACCGTACAGCTCATTTGCAGCACTACGTTTGGTCCTGGCTGAGAAAATATACTGGAACGGATCCAGTGGTGTGTATAAATCAATTCCGTTCACACCCCTGAAAGGCTGCCTATTCCTGCCAGCTTGAGCTGTTGGCAGATGGAAGGCTATGTGTGAAAACTTCTGCAGTTGTTTGCACCATTCCTAAAAGATAGAAAGAGAATTACGGCAAAGAATAGTGGAAAACATTTCAGCTTCGTGCACTACTGCTCTGGCTAAAGCCTTTGTTTTTACCAGGGATCCGTAACAATCTGTAAAACCACAGAGAGAAGTTCGGATTTACCGCGGGACTTGAATGTAGCTGTTTAGTTTGTTTTTGTGATTAATGGGTTACAATTTGCTCCCATCTACAGAAAATCTCATAACCCTCTCTGCATATCTCAGAGATTAAAGTGCAGAGTGAGAATACAAAGAATCTTCTAAAGCATGAACTGCTTTACACAAGCCTAACTGCTTGGCAGTTTGCATGCCACCTCGAATGTGTTACCTCTAACAATAGAGAGCAAGAGCTGACATCAGATTTTCCTTGGAATATTCTGGAGCACTTGTATTTTTGTAAAATCTGTTTTGTTCTCATCTCTGCAACCACATACTTCTTGATTAAGAACTGAAAAAAAATAAGGTACTATTGTAAATTCTAGGATAACATGAGCCAATTAACCAAAAATTAATTACAGAGCACCAAAAGTTGATCATCTTCCCGGGTATCACTAGAGCTCTGAGAGAAGCCTTGAGGTAACATCGCCACCATTGCTTATATATAGCAAATTCTTCTCTCGGATATGATTTAAACAACATTTAAAAAAAATATTTGTATTCTTAGAAGAACAAGTCTATCACTATTAACAAAACTAGCATAAGTATCTACCGTGTCTTGATCCCATAGTCCTGAAATCTGACAAAGGTGGTCGGCGTGTTGGAGGTAAATAGCCCCAAGGGCAGAGTTGGCAAATAGAATTCATCTCCTTTGCCAGCTCTCATCAGCTAATCGTGGCTCCCTGGAACAGCCCACCTAGTAGGTGTTCTCAGGTCTTACAAAGGTTCAGCCAAAAAAAAGAAGCCTTACTTTGTTACTGGTGTCTGACAGTAGCATAGGTGGGACCAGTGCTGAAGGTCTCCTGCCTACACATTTTTAAAAGAATACATCTTCGCGGACAAAAATGAAATAAAAGTACAATGAGGATCAGAGACTAAGCATAGTCAACACAAATGTGAAAATGACATCACATATATTTGCTAGTTTTTAAAAATCTGTGAATGAGACTGGCAACAGGGAAATGAAAAGAAAAGCTGCACAAGCAGCCAGAAAACATAAGAAAATAGATTTTCTTATAAAATTGCAAGGTAGCCTCAGAGTTTGTATCATGATTGAGCCCCAGAAATGAAAATCCTTTGCCCTGTTATAAACATGTGTCATAATTAAACAACCAATACAAAAGTCAGCCCCCAAATACTTAATAGTTATCCGCTGATTGAAAGGTGCGGGTGCTGCCCACGAATGTTTGATTGACTTGCTCTTCAGGGGAAGGCAACATTAAAGGTTACTTTTTAATCATGGCCTATTATAAAGTCAACCAGATAGGAAATATTGCCAGCGTTATTAAGAGATACAAGATCGTATTCCCGGATTCTTAAAGCATAAAGTGACTAAGCAAAGTTTATTTTTAATTCGGTTCAAAAACCACTCTAATTTTGGAAGCAGTAGTAAGAAAAATAATAAGCTTGGGAAAATTTAGAGTCCTGAGTCAGAAACACCAGGGAAAATCTTGGCCAATCTATTCTAGGCTACGATTCTATTCTCTCTAGCCCAGAGAACACCAGTGGATTAGTCAGGGTTCTCCAAACAAGCAGAACCAATAGGAAGTGTTTATCAATCAATCAATAGATAGATAGATAGATAGATAGAAATATACTTCCATTTATAGATGATACATATGCATTATATTATATATATTATATTATTATATTATATGATATATATATTATATATCATATAATATAATATATAATATATATATATATTATATATGAGTATGTGTGTGTGTGTGTGTATGATTTCCTTTAAGGAATTGGCAGATGTGTTTATAGAGGCTGTCAAGTCCAAAATCTGCAGGGTGGGCCGGCTGGTTAAAGATTCAGGAAAAACTGACATTGTAGTTAAATTTCAAAGGCTTTCTGCTGTAGAATTCCCTCTGGCTTGGAGGAGGTCCGCCTTTTGAGCCATTTGGTCCTTCAACTGATTGGATGAGGCCCACCACATTAGTAAAGTCAACGAGTTTTATTCAAAGTCCAGTTTAAATGTTACTCTCAACCACAAACACTCTCACAGAAACATCCAAAATAATGTCTGACCACATAGCTGGGCATTGTGGCCCAGCCCAGCTGACACAAAATTAGCCGTCACAACCACCAAACAGAGAGAGAAAAGAAACAACAGAAGTACAAAGGTTAATGCATCCCCAACTCACGAAGGCATTGTGGAAGCTTGAGAAACTTATTATCTCCTTTGCTTGAGAATTCAATTAAGCTGGAATAAATTAATAAATTAAGTTTGTCAACTATTTATTGCACATTATGACAGATTGCTTTTCATAAAAATGATCACAACAATATCTTCTATTCCTCATGCTCTTCGGCAATGTGACCTTGATATTTCCCCATGAAGGGGAGGGATATCATTTCCTTCTCTTTCACTCTGAGCTGTCCTTAGTGATTCAGTTGTAACCGACAGAATTCAGTGGCAGTGACACTGCACGACTTCTGAAGGTAGGTCAGAAAAAGCCATGAGCTCCCATCTTGGTCATTTGAACACTCACCTTCCAGATGCTTGCTCTCATAGCTGCCAGGCTTTGAGAAGCAAAGGAACATGGAGAGACCAAACAGGAGCTCAGGGCTGCAGTCACAGCTAAGCCCATACTTAGTCATCTCAGCTCAGATGCTGGAGACATGGGTGCGAGTTGCCTCTGATGATTCCAGCCCCTAGTCAGTCATCAGTACATTCCGAGTTGAGGCCCTGGACAACATGTAGCCAGAGAAGTGTCCCCACTATACTAGCCACAGAATACATGAGCATAATAAAATGGTTGCCACTTTATGCTACTGAATTTGGGGTAGTTTATTAAACACATAGATAACCAGATCAAGGGACTGCTGTGTGTAAGCAATATACTAAGCACCATGAGGGATAAAAGCAAAATCAGATTAAGCTATCAACATTCCATCTACAGGAGTTAAAAATATAAAGACATAAAGTAAAAGGTTCAGGATACAATCAAAATAGCTCTTCTTTTATTCAAAAAAAAAGAAGCCAGTTCTTAAACTACAAAGGTATATCGCACTTATTATTAACAAGTGACATCCATAATGTCAGTATAACAGTAATGTTTTTAAACATGGTCTTTCTTCAAAAATAAACATAAACACTGCTTGTTTGATTTTTGCAACTCGGATCACTGGCTGTGTGCCTTCTTTGTCTGTCTGCAGTCCTCTTTTGATGGTTTTCTACCTTGCAGAGAAGTAACTCCAAAAACTGTCAGAAGCAGCAGCTACCTACAGTCACTGTTTCAAGAGAAGTGGTGGGAGGAGAATCAAAGAGGTTTCTTCTTCTTCTCCAATGCCAGGGGAGGTGGGGGAGCAGGAGGCAATCAAGCAGAATATTTCAATAATTCATTTTTCTATTTCATGTCCTTCATCTTCTAATAGAATGGAATTTTTAAAAAATCTGTACAGAGAGCACCTTATATTATAAATCTTGTCTCACTAGGTTGTAAACTCCTAAATGACAGGAAGTCTGTCTTTTTTCTCCCCATGTTTTGAATAGTGTCTTGTATCCTGACCTCTCAAATATTAAATCAGTCAAGGCTTGGAACAAAGAGTATTCAAAAAATCGTTTTTTTTTTTTTTCATAGCCTATAGAGTCTTTTTGCTTCCCAGTGAAGATAATGAAAGGTCTTAATCATATCATAGGTGCCAACTTTTCATTTTCCTGGCGAGTGCCCTGGTACTAAATCCAGATCAAACCCTCATTGCAGCAAAGTGAAGTTGCTGGGATGACCAGCCTCGCGGGTCAGCTCACCATCTTCTCCCGTCTCGCACAGAGGGGAAGATAGCTCCATAAACCATGTGCCGTCATGCTCGTCCAATCCTACTGGAAGTCAGGAAAGTAATGGTCTAACAGTCTTTCCTTTAAGAAACGTTTCATGATCCTCAGTCTGGACTTTCAAAGTCTAAGCACAGCACTTAAACAACTTGAGGAAAATTTAAGGGGCCAGTAAATTGCAAATGCAGGGTCAGAACTTATTAAGGTAATTGAAGCAGTTTGGTCCCTCTTGGTCATGGAGCCCAACGCGTAGTAGGACAACCCTAGCCGCTAAGGGAGGTGGCTAGATAATCATTTGACCTTAAGGCACCTTTTCTTGCAGACACATAGGAAGGTGTCTAATAGGAGTCTTTTAACTACAAATGAAAAGGAGAGAGAGAAAACACAGACTTCTGTTTATCATTTTAAAGAAACAAAGAAGAAATGGGCATACATATATGTAAATAATACCCAGAAGGAAAAAATAGTGGAAAAATAAGATATACCAGTTAAATTGTATCATCTAGTGAAACAGAAAAGGCAAAAAGTTTAGACAAACTAACTGTATGTGTATATTTAAAAAATCAAACTTCAAGTCTCTGAAGTAAGATTGAGTATGTGCGATTTGCAAGATCACTTCTGAAAATGTTCAAAATTGTAGTCTTTACACTTAAATGCTAATTAACAGTTGTTTCAACATAAAAGTCCTCACATTAAAAGAGTACTTGAACAGGCAATGTTGTCTAAATAATTTGTAGTGTTCATTTTAAAACGAAAATCAGAATCTTTAGTTCAAAAATTAGGAAAAAGCTTTTTTATTTTTCAACAGCTTGTCTCTCAACTTGTCGTCATGTGTTTTGTTTACTAATTATTATTTATTCATCTTTAAATAATATAGGGGCACCTAGGTGGCTTAGTCAGTTAAGTGTCTGCCTTTGGCTCACATCATGATCCCAGGACCCTGGGACAGAGCCTGCATCAGGCTCCCTGCTCAGCGGGGAGTCTGCTTCTCCCTCTCCCTCTGTCTGCTGCTCCCCCTGCTCCCTCTCTCTCTCAAATAAATAAAATCTTCCAAAAAATAGATTAATATAAAATATACATATATAAATTATAGAAATTTATTTATTTATTTATTTCTGTCACACACACTTGGGTACAGGAATCCTTGCAGGCTGAGCACAGACCCTCACAGGCACCATGTACCTCACACTGTGATTCCATCCTTCCCCAGACCCAGGCCCTGACCTCACCTGGCGTGTAAAGTGGCAAAGAATAGATCCTGATGAGATCCAGGCGCTTGACACGTTCCTTTGTCCCGTTTGCTTATAAAACCCAAATTCAAAGATACAATTATTAATAATTTCAGAATGGTGATGGCAGAACAGCAAACTCGAAGCACAGTGTCCTTCTGAGTGTGTGGCTTTCTGTGACTGCATCGATTACATATCTAGGAAACCGGCCCTATTTACACACAACATTTAGAAAACATATCTTTTAAATTTATGATTTTAATGTAGTTTAATATTATGCCTTGTTAGTGCTAAGGGTGTTTTCTATTATAACTTAGAGTATTTTTCCTATTTTAAGATTTTGGTTTTGCTTAATTTGCATTTGGGAGGATTTTCTCTTCTACAATAAGCTTCCTTAGAATAAAAGGTTATAATGGCTTTGTAATGGGACAGCCTCACGAGGTTGAATCCCGCTTCTGTTCTGTAAATGCTTCGGGTTCTAGCGGGCCGCTGAAGGGCCATCCGGGAGGTCGGGACAGCGGCCGTGAAGCAGCAGCCATGTTAGACAGCTCAGACCCATTGTGGTTTACCTGTGGCTCATGTTGGGAGTCTGAGGGGATGGCCAGCCTACCACTGACTTGAAGCTTCAGCATCAGACCCAAGAGAACAGCCATACAGAGACTGCTTCAACAGCCCCTGCAATTGTAAGGCCAAATCCCAAAACAAATCATGTATACACAATATATAATTATATGTCCATATATTTTTTGTCCACAAAAACCTCATTTGTATACAATTCTATGCAATTTTATGCATATATATATATGTATAGATGCATATGCTTCTCTGATAGAATCCTAACACAAAGAGTTATTAACAAAACAGGAAACATTCTGTGACTTACAAGCAAGATAAATACATTTCCTAAGAAATTTATGATTGGCTTATAAATGCTGAGATGATTTTAAATAAAATTTGGAATGTGTCCTGTTTTTTATTATTAGACATTCTTTATGTTTCCAGTCTTTAGGACTACATGGTTCTAAGCAACCTATCTTTGTGGGCCCCCGCTAGCCCTGCTCTTCCATTCCACCTCACACAAGCTCACTGTGCACTGGCATGCTCAGAATCTTCTCCTGCACGTGCCCACGTCTCTTTGACCTAGAAACTTTATCTCCAGCCATCACAACAAATACTTTTACAGTACCATTCTTAATGAATACACGTATATAATATCTCCAGTTTCAAACTTTACAGGTATGAAGATTTGTCTCTTCTAATATGCATAATCTCTCAATCCAATATTTGCTTCATTAATACCAAAAAACAAGGGAAGAGGATTATGAAGCTCCAGGATATGATTGAGAAAAAGGAGTTAGTCTCAAGAGACTTGTGTATTCCAACTATATGAATAGATTGCTCGCTAGTAAAAGGCCCTTTCTATATCTACAAAAGATACTTAAACTTTGTGAGACATTTCATCCTTTTTATATACTTATTTTCAATTCCTTCATAAATATAGATTAGGCAGCATTTTATAATATTTCCAAGAAAGGATTTTATAAATAAGTCTCCTGTGATTCTTTTTCTAAGAAAAATAAAATTCCCAGGTTAATAGATAACAGGCACATAATCAATGTTAATTTTTACACTCATTCCCTAAGTCATTTTCAGTCGTTTTGTGTCTAGGACTCCTCTAAGACACTTTCATCAGCTCTACGTCAGCACAAAATGATGTTCCACTGGTCCCCTGAAAGTACCCCCCAAAATGGATGATGACTATTAAGAGAACAGTTGATGCATTTGCCTTAATTTTTTTTTTATTTGAGTCGAGATGACACACGTGTTGCATTGGTTTCAGGTGTACAGCATAGGGATTCAACTTCTCTATACCTTATGCTTTGCTCACCACAAGTATAGCTACCATCTGTCTCCATACAACACTATTATGATATCATTGACTGTATCCCCCGTGCTGTAACTTTCATTCGCATTGCATTTTTGTTTGTTTTTATTTCTTGCGTTTCAACAAAGTTACAAGTTTACTTTCAAATTACAAATTTTTTTGGGGAAATG
Organism: Ursus americanus; assembly: GCF_024610735.1. Taxonomy (NCBI): domain Eukaryota; kingdom Metazoa; phylum Chordata; class Mammalia; order Carnivora; family Ursidae; genus Ursus; species Ursus americanus. The sequence continues at coordinate 31,533,664 of NC_142137.1, forward strand.
AGAATTTACTTTGTGGTTTACAATGTCTTTCTCCAAACTGTCTGATCCCTACATTTTTCTTTGTGTGGAGTCCAGAGTTCTCATACTTCTTAGAATAGTCCCTAGAATTTTAGGAAACACACCTTCTTTTTCTCTTAATTAATATGTATAATTTGAATATACATGTTTTTAGTGATATAAGATCTCAATATCTATCTGTATATAAAACATACATTCATTTTCTAGGTCTTTTGGTCCTGTCTCAACTTTCAGTAATTTCTGCCTCTCAGTTTACCATGACCAATTTGTGCTGGGTTGCAAGCTTATTTGTATTCTGACGTGGTCCACAAAGGCATTGATGCAAAAGTAAGAAAAATACATGTGGCGAAAGATAAGTAAAAATAAATGTCGGTGACCAAAAAAATGTAAATATCATAGAAGTCCATAACAGGAGGAAAGAAAACACAAACATTCAAATAATAAAAATACTCATATTGCTTTGCTGAAATATAAAATGTTACTTTGAGCTCCTTGGAAGTCAAAGTGCAAAGTGAAAACAACACAGTAATCAAATTTTACACGGATTTATAGAAAGATACACATATACACACGTGCCGGTTATGAGTGAAATTAAAGCATTTAACAAAGAATTGCTCTTAAACTCCATGTAGTATTCACTTAGGGAATTGATGCATTGAATGCATTTTTCAAAAACACAATTAATTCAGAAGCTATTTCTAGTAGCTTCCTTTAAAGAAAGTTTAGAGCAGAGTAGTCAAACACAACTTATTGAAAAGCCTACAAAAAAACAAAGGAAGGCTATAATTTCCATGCACTGAATCACTGAGTATATTGGAAAATGTAATGTTTATCTACCAAATGGCAAGTATGTAAGTGTTTTATTCATGGAATTGACGGAAAAGAATCTTTCATGACCAATAAATACAAGATCAAGGAGATTGTGCACACTTGAACCACACCATTTATAAGACGTCTCCAATTACATTCTAAATTTAAACTTGTCACTAACATCTACAGTCAAGCAATTCTATCAGATAAATTAATACATGGAAGGTTCTGTCAGTCACCTACTAGTAAACTAAAGCTGGTTAGTTATGCAAAGATCAAAATGGAAGCAATTTTGTAATGCTGTATCCAAAATGCTTTGTGTTCTGCTTCTGTTTAAAAACTGAAGTTGAAGTATTTGCATGTCAGAAAATTTTTATTTTGGATCTTTGAAGAAGAACTATGACCATCCTGGGGTAGACCCTCATTGCCATTATCAGATCCATTTCAAATACATTTTTTTTTCTGAACAGGCAACTTTAAATTTTTTTGTAACACTCAATTGTTCCTCAAAATTATAATTATAAATGTCTATTCAAAACATCATCTGTTTCTTAAATATCTTCTCCGATGCTTATGTGTGGGAGTATTTTCCATGCTACGCTAAGCCACAATTTTCATTTATGTGCTCTCATTGCATTTCTAGATCACTGGGCTTTTATAATTCAGCACATGGACTCTGTGCCCCTGCACTGCACACGAAGCAAGACAGTGCTTGCAAAAATCATTTTCACTCCATTAAAGTGAGTTCTATGGAAGGCGTTTTCCTGATTATTTGAATCTTGCTCATTCATTTGTTAATGATAATGCATGTTTCACACATGCTATCCAGGGCTGCCTGCTCTGATATTGGTAAGTCCGGAAAAGCTGAAAATAGAGTGATCTTTAGGAATTACCTAAAGGTACAGACTCGTCCTCAGGTATCCTCAATAAGAAAAGCACAGATGTTCATTAACATAGGAAAAGACGTTCCTAAAAATAATTTTAGTCATTTTTAAGCAGTACTGTCACTTTTATCTCTTGGAAATTATTCATATCTTAATTCCGTTACTTTTTTAAAAGCTTATAGTTTGATAGTATATACAGAAGAGAAAATGTACAAAGTGCTTCTTTAATATATAGCAGTCGGTGAGAATGTAGCATATCATTTGAATTTATATTCTCAACTTTTATGTAGCATGTTTGGGTAAAATAAGACTTTTACTGTGACTCTTAGGGCACAGGAAAAATAATTTAATAAAGGCAGTTGACAAAAGAACAAAGCTATTTTTAATTGCAAAGAAATTTTGAAAGAAATTATTATTTTCTCATTTTATTATTTATTCAATATTTGCTGAGTACTAAATAATCTTTTGAGTGGCACATTTTAAGCATCTAATAGCATATACTATTACATGTAAAATAAATTTCTAGAAAAAAAGGTGACCAGAAAAGGTAGAACCTACGGGCTTTACCTCTCAAGGAGCTTAAAATCAAATAACATAGAAAAGAAAATTTAATGTAACAAGTTATCTAGTAATATAGAGCAACTAACAATTATGACCAAATGATGTATATAAAGCCAAGGTTTCCAAGTATCAGCATAGTCTAAGCTGATCAATCCTGAGCAAGAAACTATGCCAAGTCCTTTGTTCATTCTTGGTGGGTCGCTGGTATTTCAAGTAGTCAACTACACGGAGGATAGCTTAGGGTCAAGATGTCTCCATTTTTGCCCCACAAATCAATTCCTTTATTATCCACATCCATTACAGATGGCAAACTTTCATTCCCTTGACAGAAAATAAAAATAATGGATTTTCAGCTACATGGGCATTAAGCTGAGCCTTGTAGGAAGAGCAGAATGTGGACGGATGAAGAGGATGTTTTGAGCAGAGAGGATGCTATGACTATAGCTCACTCAGAATCTGCATTGAGCCTTTGGGGAGAGACTGAGATTTGACCTATCAGGCAAGAGCAAAAGATTCACACAGAAAGGGAGTGGGAGAAAACATTGGGACGGTATATTAGGGCCAGGATGTGGAGGATTATAAACATAAGGCTAAAGAGTTTGGCAGCCATTAAAGACACTGATGAAAGAGGTGGGAGTGTCTGGGTGGCTCAGTCAGTTAAGCATCCTCTCAGGTCATGATCTCAGGGTCCTGATATTGAGCCCCACATCCAGCTCCCTGCTCAGCGGGGAATCTGCTTCTCCCTCTCCCTCTGCCCCTCCACCTGCTTTTGTTCCCGCTCTCTCTCAAAAAAATAAATCTTAAAAAAAAAAGAAAAGAAAAGAAAGAAGAGAGGCATATTGGGACAAATTGGAAAAGAGGTTGGAAGCTAGAAAACTAGTTAAGAAGTCATTACAGAAATTCAAATAGAAGTTACTGATAGGGGTGCTTGGGTGGCTCAGTCGTTAAGCGTCTGCCTTCGGCTCAGGGCATGATCCCAGCGTTCTGGGATCGAGCCCCACATCAGGCTCCTCCACTGGAAGCCTGCTTCTTCCTCTCCCATTCCTGCTTGTGTTCCCTCTCTCGCTGGCTGTCTCTATCTCTGCCAAATAAATAAATAAAATCTTTGAAAAAAAAAAAAGAAGTTACTGATAATATAAACTACATAGATTACTGCAAAAGCAAAAGTGTACCAGCTATGGAAATTATTGAAAGGGAAGAGTAAATATGACAATTTAGGAAGATTCAGTTATGGAGAGTTCAAACAAGTTCTTATTCTAAGAAAAAGAATAAAACAAAAGACCTCTTGAATTTTGAGATTGAGTAGCTAAGTGGTACTAAAACTAACACTAACAAAAAGTGGAAAGTCAATGGGAGGACTCAATTTTCACAAGATGAGAGCAAAATTAGACTTGGTTCTATGTGCATTCGAAGTTAAAAATTTTAAATATATTGAAGCAAAAATATCCAGCAGGGAGCTGAAGAAGGAAATTGAAAATAAAGTGATTTGGTTAATTAATTAATTAATTAAAATAAAATAAAGCACGATCTCTAGCTGACAGCCAGTAATACCTGCCAGCATGATAGTTTCCTTCATTTAGAAAACTCTGTATATACCTAAACATGAGATAAGTAACTTTATTTGTGCAACTGAACTCATCTTTGCTACTAACTTCAATTTTGTCTGTGAACATGTGTGGGGAATGGGTGGGGAGGAAAGTGATGGATCCTTAATCTTTTTCATTAAGTATAACAGAGGGTTTTAAAAGATTTAAAATTTTCTTTTTCATTTACATCTTAAACTTTAATATGGAGCCAAACAAAATTTTATAATTCAGCTTTAAAATTTCCCTTACTGTCTTCCAAGTAAACTTCTGAAATTCATTATCTCCACCACAGTTACGTTTCTAATAACCACTTATTTTTATTTTATTTTTTATAATAATTTTTTATTATGTTATGTTAGTCACCATACAGTATATCCTTGGTTTCTAATGTAGTGTTCCATGATTTATTAGTTGCGTATAACACCCAGTGCACCATGCAATATGTGCCCTCCTTACTACCCATCACCAGCCTGTCCCATTCCCCCGCCCCACCCCCTGTTTTTAGTGGCAGGACACAACACAATGACATGCAGACAGACGAAAGGCAGAACTCTGTTATTCACGACTCCAAAGGAATGAAAGTTATTATGTAAGGCCACAGTTTTGTCCAGCAAACTGGAGCCATAGGGGGAGGCTGATAGATGGCAAGAGGGTTGGGGTTAGCTAGGTTCAGCAGGCTTCCTGGGGATTGGCTAATTTGAATATTTCACTGGCTCCAGGTCTTGGGGGCTGGCCCTGGTCATCTGGTACCTGAGCCAGGGTGACTAGAGTGGGTACAGTGGCCCCTGAGTGTAGGGAAGGGGTTGGGTGTGGACTTACTCAGCTGTCCAAGAAGTAGAACTGATTGGTGTCCAGCTAAGGCCTCAAAATTGGGTCAATACAGCATTTTAAGAAAAAATACTGTAGAGTCACTACCTGTTTTCTGAACCATATCCTGATGATATAATTCAACCTCGGTAGAATAAAGGTTGCACATTTCACTCCCCCATTCTCCTGGATAGCACCAGGTATGAAGGAACCTTCCTAACTTTGGGACACTGGGGAAGACGCTTATGGTCCTCATGACCCACAAGGTGCCTCCTGCCGATTGACTTCTCCCTGTTGGCTTCTGTCATTGCTGTGTCCATAGTTGCAACAACTCTTGATTATTTTTGGCACTGTCTAAAGGCTCTGATGGTGCTCCCTCTGACTGTTGACTGCACCCTTCTCCCACCATACCCCATTAAGCCCTAGGTGTGAGAGCACCTACAATGTAGGAGCTGTTGGACAGTAGTGCTTACACTCAGCTTTACATTATCATTACCTGGGCATTTCTAAAAATCATCTCTGACCCCCATCCCAGGCAATAAAATCAGAATCTCTTCGTGGGGTCTGGCCTGGGGTTTAGATGTGCATACAGGATTGAGAATATTGAACATAGGTGGCCCTGGTAGACACAGGGTGTTTAATTCTCAGCTGCCATCTTGCCCTTCCCTGGGGTTCAGAGGTGCATTTTCAGACTTTCTCTCTACCTTGCAAGAGTCAATGAAGACTGAGAGAGTTGGGGTGGAAGGAGGTAGCATGTGCACATTCCCAACATCGAAGCCTTCATGCTACGATTTCTACTCTTACGTGTACTGAGGAGGAAGGGGGGAGGTCAGGAAGGAATTCTTGAAGCTTTCGTGCCTGCCTCAAAGAGTGCACATTGTCCATGGCTCACCTCACCTGTGTAATGCAAAGCTTGAATTCTAAAATCCTCAACCCAAATTTCCTCATTCAAGCCAGAATAAAGTTCTTAATAAACAGTCTATCGTTGCCTTACCTACCAAGACTGACCACTGATCAAGGCTTCAAATGAAGCCTGAGTGTCCCCATCCACCAAGGGACTTTTGGTATTAATTCTCCAAAAAACCAAAACCGCTTCCTTTTGTTCTCATTACAGTCCCTCAAATCTTCTATCTTGCATTATCCCATTTTTTTCAGACAACAAACTCAATACATGAACACTTATTAAACCTTTGTATGTAATGGGCTCTAAAGATACAGTGATGAACAGGATAGACGCGGACCTTGCTAGCTACATGGAGGGTATTAATCTCGATCCACAAATTCAGATACGTAAAAATACAACTTTCCTGTTTTGTAACACAACTGTAGATTTCTGTCTGTGTAACTTGCCTTTTCATCTTCTTTACAGGGTCACTACAGAGCAAAAGTTTTTAATTTTGATGAAGTCAAAGAAATTGATTTCCCTTTTTACGGTTCCATGCTTTTGGTGTCAAGTCTAACAATTCTTTGCGTAACCTTAGATACTGAAGATTTTCTCCTATGTTTTTTCCCAGAGTCTCACTGTCTTCCATTTTAATGTCTGATGCATTTTAAAGTGATTTTTCTATAAGATGTGAGACTTAGTTTAAGGTTTGCTCATTTATTTGCAACTGCTTATCTGACAAAGGATTAATATCTAAAAAGTATACATAGCTCTCAAAACTTAATAGTAAAAAATCAAGCAATCCAATTAGAAAATAAGCAAAAGACATGAAGAAACATTTCACCGAAAGGGATATACAGATGGTGAATAAGCCTGTAAACAGATATCCAAAATCCTAACCACTGGAGAAATGAAAATTAAGAGTATGATGAGATTTCACTACACATCTATATTTTTTAAGTTGATATATACAGATTCAGGTAGTTGCATAGAATACAATTTTTTGTATATTGAAAATATCAATATTTTAAAACTAAACCATTATCCAATGAAATATAACATAAATATAATGTCATAACCATTTAATACCCACCATTATTCACTTAAAATATGAGAAAGCTATTTTTTTCACACTTAGAATTTTAGTAAATTTCCATTTTTCCATTCGAATTCATATTTCTATTCTGCTCTCCTTCAAAAATCTATCCAAACATATTTTATGGTTAAGAGTCTTTTACAGTTAAACCTCTTTGATATTCCCATCCTACCTTCAATAAAAATATGTATATTGAAAAAAGTGTTTAGAATGGACTGCTAATGGGTGCAGAACTTTTTCAGGGGGGACAAAAATGTTCTAAAGTTAGATTGTGGTGATGGTTGCAATGTAGTCAAAATATACTAACAAAAGACATCATTTTTTTGTTAGGGACTGAATGTTCGTGTCCTCCAAAATTCGTATGTTAAAATCTAGTCCCCCGTGTGATAGTATTTGGAGGCAGGGCCTTAGGGAGGTAATTAGTTCTTGAAGCTGAAGTCCTCAGGAATGGGATTACTGCTCTCATAAGAAGCGGCCGAAGAGCTAGCGGATTCTCTTTCTGCCGTGTGAAGGTACAGTGAAAAGTCAGCAGTCTACAACTCAGAGGAGGGTTGTCACCAGAACCAGAATGATGGATGCATGTCATTACACGTTTGTCAAAACCCATAGAGTACCCAACACTAAGAGTGAACCCTAATGGAAACTGTGAAATTTGGGTGATAATGATGTGTCAATTTAGGCTCCTCAATTATTACAAATGTGCCCTTCTAGTGGAGGATGCTGGTGATAAGGGTGGCTATGCACGTGGGGGGGCAGGGAGTATATGGGAAATCTCGGTACCTTCCCCTTAGTTTTGTTATGAGCCCTAAGTTGCTCTAAAAAGTATAATTTTTTTAAAAAGAAGAATCGAAAGAAAGAGAAGATGTGCTGGATGAAGAAGTCAGCTACAGGAGACAAATGCACCATATGCACCATAGAGACAAGAGCTCTATGGCTTTGCCTGAGCCTTCTGAGTGCATTTACTCCCTGTGTGCCTCTAGATCGCATGCTGCAAGGTCAGGGACCTTTTGATAAATATGTTTACGGCTATACTTAGTTCTTTATATTTAAGATTTTAGGTCTTTATTTTTATTCCTATGTATCACTTCAGTTATCATTTACTGATTGTCTTCTCTGTGTCATTCTCCATGCTAAGAATAGTTTCCCTTTTACTATTTCACCATCCAAAATGAATTTGTAAAATTCCAACACAGCCACACTACCACAGCATGTTAAAGAAAAGGTGTTTCCATGACCCAAACCTGGGCATAACTATATAGATAAGTAACAGTGAGTTGACTCTATTCAATGTTTTAATCCTGACTCATTTGGCAATGCTCCTGAAACTCAGCCCAAATATCCTGGAGAGTAATGCATGCTAATGAAACCAAAGAGGCGGAGGCTGGGTGAAAATAAGAGCTATAAATACTGGATGCTTGTGATTAAACATGCTGAGGTGTGCCAGGAAGATTTAAGTCCCACTAATTATCAGGAGCTTGAAACAAATGAGTTATCTGTTCAGTTACGGCTTGACTCAGAGAGTCAAGCCTTATTATTATTATTATTATTATTATTATTATTATTATTATTTAAAGTTCAATGGCTTTAAAAATAGATATGCTTGGCTTCTAATGATTATTCAGTATTTTGTTTAATAAACTTCCATTTGTTTCTTGATTCAGTTAAAGAAAATAATGCCTAGAATTAATTTGGTGCTCAGTGAAGTTTGAGCGAAGTACTATTTGTTTGTTTTTAAGTAGTTTACCTCCATGCTAGTCTTTCTAACCTAATCATAGAAGGGGCACCTTATAAATTATAAGCAAAGAAGGTATCTTAAAAATCGCCCTGTATATCAAGAGGAAGGCCATGTCAGTTTAAAACCTTCCAGAAAACCTTCTTATAGGGAAGGTGTAATTAATTTTTTAGGGATCATAGAGAAATATTCAACGGAGTTTGAAACACAGGGTAAAGTATGACAAAAAGAGAGACGAGACAGAGTAAGTAGAGTCTTTCTTCCTGAACAAATCCATTTAGTGGAAAAGTGAACTTTTCGGATACATTGCAACCTGGCTGTTGGAAGAATAGTGAAGATTCTCCACGTTGCATCCCTGCCTCATAACCCCTACAAAGCTAGGACCAAAGAAGTATACCTCCTATCACTGCTTTCACTCTAATCAAACACTGCTAATTCAATTATAGCATGGGGTAGTTTCAAAGGAATTTACATACTTCATAATGCCATACCACTAAATGATGATACTGAAATCTGTACACTTAATTATCAGATATATAGTTACTACTAACTTAATAGTGACTTTCTTCTAGACATTGTTTTATTAATATATTGAGGTATAATAAGTGTCAGTTCATTGTGTAATTATAGACTACCTCCCACTGAGTTGAGATGTGTTCCGCGGAACATTGAGACCTTTTAAATATGTAATTCAAAAGGTATATATTCAATAAACATTAATAAGCACCTACTATATTCTCAGAATGGTACTAATCATTAACAATTGAAAAATAATGGCAACTACTATATGTATAGTGCTTACTATATGCTGGGCACTTTACTAAGCACTTTGCATATATTAGTTCATTTAATCTTCATCAAAAATTTATGAAGTAGGTATCAGAACTCTCCCTTTTCTTGTGGGAGAAGACTAAGACTCAAAGGATTTTGCTAAGTTATCCTAAGTTGAAAAGTGATAAACAGCTAAGATGTGATTTGAACCCAGGAAGCCTGGATTGAGCCGGTAAGGTACAACACAGTCCCTGGCCTAGGCATGGCCTATGGATTTGTTACAAAAGAGACTGAATTATTTTAAAATTTTTCTGATAATTTTCCGATTGATTGCACCCCATCTTTGCTTCTTACCTGTGACTTCGAATTCCTCTATGGCTGTCAAGTATGACAAAAGGACCAGAACACACACACTGATTTTAGTTGGCAGGATTCTTGGTGGCAAGCGTTAGAGGAGTGGAGCTTGGAACTCCAAAATGCTAAGTGCTTCAAAGCTCTTAGCTAAGACATCTTTGGAAAAGCAGCAAGAAAACAAGCAGGAGTTAGAGTAGTGTCTGTCCAGGTTGTATTCCAGAAAGAAAATATCTTAGGGCTTCTTAAAATTTGTAAGACTTTTCTGGTGTTTCAGTAGATGGTTCTATGCAGTATTATTATCATAATTTTAAAGCTTAGATAACAGCTAGCAACTAAAAAAGGAAGTATGCAATTAAGTACAAGTAAATTATTGATGGGAATAAAGCAATATGACCTGTTAAAAGTCACTAAATCATAAATCAATTAACTAAAGCTGACTCGCTGGGCATATTTGGTTTGAAATTTATCTCCAATCACTAGAAGTGGGGGAAAAAACTTGACACATTAAAATTTCAAAGAGCATTTGATTGATTTGGATGACGGTTTTCTACACATTGAAAGTCTCCATACTATGGTCAGAACTTTTTAGTTATGCTGATTGAATTAATTATTCCCATCCATAGGGACCCAATAGTAATACAAATGCATAGATATAGCTTAAGTTTCCAGATGCTGAGACAGTACATAAAACGGTGTTTGTCAAGAAGTAAATACCTATTTTCACTGGGTTGCCACTGATTTCTTTACCCTTGATTTTCACTGATGGCATTTTCTGTTTAGGTTTTGATAACAAGATTCAAACTGTAGGCAGCACACAGAGGTGACAGGGAAATGTCTTACTGATATGATATTCTTCTCTGAAATTAAGTTGAAGAGATTAACATATCATGGATGCATGAAGTCATCTTAAAAACCAGTAAATTCCCTGTCTTTCAAGATTTGGTATTGCAATGAATGAGTATTTTTAACTGTTATTTTAAAAATATAATTGTTTTCTTAGGATAAATCCAATTATTTTAAAAATATAATTGTTTTCTTAGGATAAATCCAATAAATGTTGAGGCCCCCTTGTCTCTCAAGCTAACTTGAAAGGCTGGACAGTGCAAGTTTGGGAAAATGGGATACAGATTATATCCTCTGCATGCCATAGGAAGAATTTGGAGTATGGAAGGCAGTTTAGAGGGAAAGAATCAAGGAGACAGAAGGAAAGAAGAAGGAGAAGAAGAAAAAGAAGAAGAAGGGGGAGGGGGAGTGGAAGAGGAGGGGTAACAGGAGGGGGAGAAGAGAAGAAGGAGCACATGAGGCCAGCCCTGCCCAGAGAGAAAGATCCAGGGAAGAAAACCACAGTAACAGCGTGACCAAAAGTCATTCTGAGAGACAGGGCCATCTAACAGAGATTTTACAAGGAGTTTGTCATGTGGCACAAAGCAAACATTCCAGCATGAAACCTCCCATAGACCCCCCCCCCCAGTGTTCCAGTAAAATCTACCATAATCATTGATGCTCTCTGCAAGTAGAAATGTGCATATGTGTGTGAAATTATGAAGGGCAGATCATCACATCTGAACAAATGCATGAAAGAGAAGAAAACACGTGGGGAGTACAAGAGAAGCAAGAGGACAATGGCAGAGCAATCTAAAAGAGCAACTATCCTCTGGGAATGCACGGAAATCTCAGGGAAGGCTATGGACTCCGACAAACTCCCGAAATACAAGTTTCAAAAGCAGTTTTATCTAGATCTCAAGGGGCAGGGACGCTGTAGCTGACATCTCTGGTATATTACCATGTTTAAAGAAAAATTCTTTTGATTGGAAGGATATAGTTTTCAGCAGCAATAAAAATGCAGGAACAAGAAAGTTACAGAGGAAAATGTAGCCAGCGCTCATCCAGGCACTCTGCAGGCAAGAGAGCATCTTGCTGAGGACCAAACGCCTCAGTTCCTGACATCTTTGTTGGAGGCAGATGCGTTAAACTGCTGTAACAGCTGTTATTAAGTAAATCCTTTCATTAAATCTCCTTTGTGTTTTCCTCCATGGTTAGCAATTAATATTCTGACTACAATTTGGCTTCTTTGCTTACTACATTGATAATTACGCTGCTTATAAAAATTAACAAAGTGACTTTTTATTTTATACATCATTTCCACAGCTTAGCCAATGGGAGTCTATCAGTGGAAATGGATATATACTCTTAAGACTGGAAGATCCAATTTACTGACATGCTAAATAAAGGCTAGACCCCAGCCCATAGCAAATAAACCTCTTGGTGTGTAAACTGTAAAATGTCTTAGGAAAAAAAAGCCAAGTTAGCCTCTCCTAATGAAAACCAGTTGTTCTTAACACAGAACTTTTATTTGAATAACTTTGCAACCCATTGCAGTTAGCTTAATCCATTGTAAATAGGTTATAGCTTAGATCAGCTAATAAAATAGAAGATATATCATACAACTTCATACATATGTACTAGGTACAGGGGGACATGCTTCTCCTGTTTCATATACCTTCCATATTTGATAAAGACTCGATGAGTCCATTGAAATGGTGGCCATTATTTCAGTGTATTTATAAATAATATTGTGTTAAGAAGAATTTAGAATATATTTACTCATTTTCCTTCCCTTCATTGCCTTGAGTAGTCAAATTAAAAATTACTATTTGACCAGGCTATTTGATTCTTGACACACTCTATCATTTCATGCCACCTCCTCTATGTAAATGCTGATCGAGTTGTATGAAAGAATAGCTGTTGGTGGTATGTTGACTTTCTTTAAGTCAGGCAGACTTTATACACCGATGAATCTCTTAAGAAGCAGTTGTGTAAAAACAGAATAGCAACAGCCTTTTGGAAAATGAATGAAGCCAGCAGAGGGTTCATAGACGAGAAGAACAGGATAAATCCACATAATGAAGATGTTGAGGAGACTGCAGGACAGGTATATTAAGAAGGAGAAAATATGAGATATTGATAGTTTATAATTAATATTTATAGTTTGTGATTCCAGAGAAAGTACAATTAAAAGTAAGGGAAATAACAAGAGTGAATTTGTCATCTCAGACAAGGCAAAGGTTGGTGGATGATATTAGAAAGAGGGATGAATCTCAGAGAGGGAAAGTTGGAAGGAGATCCAATCACGATGCCAACCCCACCCGCATGCCTAGGGTGTGAGTAGTGCTGGCGAACACGGAAGGGGCAGTGAAAGTTTTAAAGAACTCTGTCTCTGAATCAGGGTTTGTTTGCATTTGACGGCCACTTTTCCAACAAAGAAACTTCAGGTCATTGTCCCCATCTATTGAAGTTGGATGTAATCATTTTCTTATTCAATTGTTAAAGGAATAAAAACATAAAATATGCCAAGCAAGTAGCACAATTCCTGGCACGGGATAAATGGTCAGTTTGTAATAGGTGGTGTTATATATTATAGATCTTAACTTTAATTAAAGACCTATGATGTCTGTACTTTGGAATTTTTCCATGAAGGAAGGAAGTAAAAGGAAGCATTTTATGAACAGTGTAAGATATAGGGGGGTTGATTGAACCAAGAGTAGCGGTTCTAGATAATCTAGTTGGTAGGGAAGAATTGACCATCAGTATCAGACTGCATATTACAGAAAAAGATGCCTCTTGCAGCTTTTATTTTGATTTCTGGACAGACATAACAGGAATGAGAGACATGGTGGACTTAGCAAGCTAAGGACCTGGATATACTACTCTATTTCTAATCTAAAGAATTCCTGGGCTAAAAGCTGTCTAGTTACTCTCAGATCTTCCTCAGCCTCCACGTGACTCTCCTCTTCCAGCTATCCCTTGAGTTGTTCACGTTGGTGGATGCTCCTTTTACACTCTACACACCATCATAACTTCACCCATCCCCTGGGTTCATCAGCGTCCTCTGAGAAGCAGATGCCAGCAAGATGGGATTAAACAAGCAAGTATTTTATTAAGGGAAATGCTGAATGGGGGTAGGAGGCTGCAAAGAGGGGAAATGAGAAACCAGAGAAGGCTTCGAGAAAGATTGAGTGGAAAGCTTCCTAGACTGACATGACATTTTAGAAAGGTTTGCCAAGTACCAAAAGGACTCCTTTAGCCAAAGCTGGTAGACAAGCTCTCCCAAGAGTGAGTCTGCCATCTTGGTCTCTCTGCTCTATCATTGGCACAGTGGCGGTAGGTGTGGCTTCAGCCTGGGCAGGGGATTTCAAAGTTCAGCAGCTGGGGCCTTTCTGGTGGTCAGCCAAGTGCATTTTCCAGGCCTCCAAACCAACTGAACATCATTAACTCCCCATGTCAGTCCCCAGTAGAGACCTCATCCCTGAGCTCTGGATTCAACTGCCTACTTCATAGTTCTCATTGAGTAGCCCACAGGATCCTCCAACCCAAAGAGTCCCAAGTTAGAACCATCAACTTTCCCTGTGTCCTTTCCCAGTGCCCCAACTTCAATCTGTTATTCTAGTCCCCTATGTTTAATAGCAGCAGAATCTTTCCAGTTAACCGAAACTTGAGTTAAGCCCCAAATCTAAAGTCTGCAGAGATTTTCCCTCTTTAATCCCCATCAGTGTTTTCCAGCATGATCCCCTAGCCAAAGTCAGTCCCTCTCTATCATCGTTACCTTAGATTATTGCAGGACCCTAGTATCTTTGATTCTAACTGTTGCAATAGGTTCTTGTATACTTGCTGCCAGAAATGCCCCCCTGCAAATACATTTTTCACAGTGTTTCAGTTGTGTCCCCAGTAAAATTCTGATTTTATCAGATTACTCTTCTGCTTACATCCCTCAGGCAGGTTGTTTCACCCCTTTGGAAAAGGTCAACACTTGTATACATGATACGTTGGTTGGGGTTCTGCTTTCTTTTACAGCCTTATGGTCTGTGAATCCCTACCAGCCCCCCTGGGTTCTGGCAATATAGAAATTGCTAGACTTAATCCAACTCAAACCACACTTTATACGCTTCTGTTTCTTTTTTCATACTATTTCTATTATCTGGAGTGCCCTTTCCCCCCTGTCTGCCTGGCTAGTTCCTATGATTGTCCTCAAGATCAAAATAAAATTATGTACCTCAAGGAAAGCTGAAGAATCTGAGATAATTAGGTACGTAAATTTTAGTTAATAACAGGTGAAAATAAGAAAAAAGAGAATGATATTATTTTAAGGGTAGTAGAGTGGGACTACAGCCATGTTTTTTTTGTTGTTGTTATTGATTATGCCTATAGGAAGATAAAACAGTGAATTTGGTCTAAATATTTTAAGATAAAAAGGAAAATTCAGGGGATAGTTTGATATAATATATAAGATGATTGTATTATTATTATGTTTTTAAATAATTGTTTTTATATTTTATATATTTTTTTTTCTTTTTTTAAAGTAGGCTCCACATCCACTGTGGAGCTCAACATGGGGCTTGAACTCACGACCCTGAGAGCAACAAGTGAGCTGAGATCAAGAGTTGGACTTTTAACTGACTGAGCCACCCAGGCATCCCAATCAACATTTTTATATTTTAAAGATACATGCAACAGTATTTATGAATGAAATCACAAGAAGCCTGGGATTTGCATCAAAATAATCCAATGGAAGAATGTAATTAGTTCGAGGTAGGGAAGGAAATAAATTGAGAGTAGTTTAAACTGAGGGGTAGCCGCATGGAAGGATATTATTATACTGTTCTCTTTTTTATATGTGTTTTACATTTTTCCACAATAAGAAGTATTTTAAGGACTATTGGAAATAGAACTAATAACATGCCAGAGAAATAAGAGAGGAAGGGCTTAGTATAAACAAATTGATAGGGGTGCCTGGGTGGCCCAGTCGGTTGAGCATCCCACTCTTGGTTTTGGCTCAGGTCATGATCTCAGGGTCATGAGATGGAGCCTTGCATCAGGCTGGCTCTGAGCTCAGCGCAGAGTCTGCTTGGAATTCTCTCCCTCTCCCTTTCCCCTCCCCACACTTGCCCACTCCCTCTCTCTTTCTCTAAAATAAATAAATAAATAAAATCTCTAAAATGAATAAATAAATATTTTTAAAAATACTTCCCTTCAAGGTGTCTTGTAGCTATTCATTCAGCCTTGCAAAATCATACATATATATTTCACTATCTCTATGTACTAGACACCTATCAATTTCTTTTTTTTTAGAGAGAGACAAAGAGAAAACACATGAGCAGGGGGAGTGGCCGAGGCGGGGGGGGGGGGGGGGGGGAGGGGGGGAGGCTCTCTAGCAGACTCCCCACTGAGCACAGATCACAACTTGAGCCAAAATCAAGATTCAGAGGCTTAACTGACTGAGCCGCCCAGGCATCCTGGGGAGCATTTTTTTTTAAAATGGAAGTAAAATTGATGAGAGTCTTTATCAAATTTTATAACAAGTAAACACTAAAGAAAGCAAAATAAGTGGAACTCAGATATCCATGTATATACATGTGTATGTGTGTGCAAGGCTGTGTGAGGGGAAAGGTGGGAAGGGGGTGAAGAAGAACCAATTCTGTCAATAAAAGAAAAAAAAAGTAAATGCAAGCCATTGGCTTTGACGACCTGCAGAACAGTTTCTGACTGCAAGAAAAAAAATGCTTTAATCCCTGGAATTGAAGCCAGGGGTGTGTACCCTGCCTCAGAGCCGTCCCATTACCTCACCTTATAGGGAGATGTTCCAGGGCACACCCCCATAAAAATACAATAAAACCTAGAAATGATTTTCCTTCTGAAAGGAGTTGCATATGGCAATTTTCAAAAGTGGTGCCTCCGATGTTCCTTTAGCTTTCAAGCATCTTTAAAATTTTGGAGAATTTATACAATGCACATGATTGAACGTGACGTTTACTGATGGATCTTCACTGAGACTCTAGAAAGACAGACAAAGGTACCATCTCTATTCATCCTCAAGGCCCCTGCCCTAACTCGTGCTGTCTTGGAGAACACAACAATATTAAAGGAGCCATTCCTTACCTCTGATTATTGATTTCATCTAATTTTCATACTGTCACTCATGATAGATACAGTTAATTTTTGCTGTTCTTTATGTATATTGGATATTGTCATTTATACCATTAATCACACGCATAATTGTCATAAGAACAGAAATGCCTTTTCTTAGACTTTTCATTCTAAAATATAATTATCCAGACATCCTGCTGTTGATGGCATTGAATCCTAATTACTTTAAAATGAAGCCATTATTCATAAACTTAGAGCCTACATCACACGTGTTTACTGTAAGTAGATGGGACAATATTATAAAATTTATTATCTACAGTAGGGCTCATTTTCTAGAAGCTGATTTAACTGCTCAGCTTCCTCGGACTGCTTTTTTTGACCAATCTCATTAACATATGATAAAGTTTACCAGATCATATTTAGTTTAAACAATGATGGTTGAAATTGTCCCTCACTGAAAGCTGACGTTCAGAACTGCTCTGCAAACAACGCGGTTAATGACGAACTCCCTCATGACACAACCTGGGCCACTAGTAAAATGACATCTTCCATTATGATTATTTTTCCGGATTTAATGAAAGACAAATTATGTCAGAGAAGTGTACCGACAAATTATTTCTCAAATAATCTGTGACCTAATGACAGGAGTCATAACCTAATAATTATACATTACATTTCCAGGGCGCTTTATACTTTTAGGAGTGTTTTCACATCCGCTGTCATCTTTGATCGTAAATATTTTACTTACATGGTATTTACCGATTTACAGTTCCGTTCACAAGATCAACTCCAGCAAAACTTTCACACATTCCTTATGAATACTCTCAAATGTCTGTTTCTGTTTGCCTATTCTCTTCCTCTTTTTATTTTAAGGATTAGGAAAAAATATGCATATAAACTAAAATAAAATGCATTTAAACTAAAAAAAATTATCTATCATTCAGGCTTTTCTATCTCCCTTACCATTTATCAACATCTACATTTATACCAATCCTTTCACCCCAAAGACGGTATTCATTTTTTTTCCTTTCAAGTCTTAGTCACTCATATCCTGGAATCTCGCATTAATTTTAAAGAGCACTTCTTGAGTAAATATCCCAAATAATTTCTGTACCTTCTTCTTGTTCTATCTCTTGTCACATCCATCAATACCATATTCAAGTCTATCAATTTATGTAAAGGTATTCTGATATTTCTTTGTGATATACTTTACTAGTTTACCATCTTTTTTTTTTTTAAGATTTTATTTATTTATTTGACAGAGAGAGAGACAGCCAGCGAGAGAGGGAACACAAGCAGGGGGAGTGGGAGAGGAAGAAGCAGGCTCCCAGTGGAGGAGCCTGATGCAGGGCTGGATCCCAGAACGCTGGGATAAAGGCAGAGGCTTAATGACTGAGCCACCCAGGGGCCCCTACTAGTTTACCATCTTAATGCTTAATCTCTCTTCTATTATCATTCATACATGATTTCACTGCATTGCATTTTTCTGTTTCCAAACATCTCTCTTGGAGGCACAGAAAAATAGACACTCTCCCAATTTGGTAGGGGAGTGAAAATTGGTACAAACACTCTGGAATATCACTTGTCAACATATGCCAAGATATTTTTGACTTATTCACCTCAAAGAGACAACTCATTATGCAGACAAAGATTTAAACATTAAAAGACTCATCACATCCTTACATTTTTCGTACATGAAGCATTTTATAATCTGGAAATGGCTTTATAACATAGGCTATTACCAATGAACAGTGATACAATTGGTAGATAAGAGTGTATGCCAATATATATATATATATATATATATATATATATATATATAATGGAATATTATTCAGCCAGAAAAAAAGAATGAAATCTTGCCATTTGCAATGACATGTATGGAACTAGAGGGCATAATGCTAAGTGAAATAAGTCAGTCAGAGAAAGACAAATAGCATGACTTCACTCATTTGTGGAATTGAAGAAACGAAACAAATGAGCAGAGGAAAAGAGAGAGGGAGAGACAAACTAAGAAATAGACTCTTAACTTTAGAGAGCAAACTGATGGTAACCAGAGCAGAGGCAGGAGGGAGGATGGGTAAAGTAGATGATGAGGATTAAGGAATACACTTATCATGGTGAGAACTGAGTAATGTATACAATTGTTGAATCACGGCATTGTACACCTGAAGCTAATATAACACCATATGTTAACTGTATTGCTATTAAAATAAAAAACTTAAAAAAAAAAAAAGGACTGCATACCAATCTGACATGTGGGCACCTGGGTTGAAAGTCTCTCTGCTACAGGCCAACAGTGTGACAGGTATGGTAATGGAACTCTAAATCCCCATTTATTATGGGCATGATACTTTACAGAGATGTTGAGAGAATCAAAAGAATATAAATATACTTGTAACGCATTGTCTTGTATATAATAAGTATTCAGTAAATGTTAGCTATTAAAATTACTTTTTTGTTGCTTTTTGTTTTGTTTTATTTTCCAGTTTTTTTGAGATATAAGTGACATACACCACTGTATAAGTTTAAGGTGCACAGGATAATGATTTGACTTAATATATTATGAAATGCTTACCACAATAAGTGCAGTTAGCATGCATCACCTCAAATAGATACAATAAAAAGAGAAAGCAAAAAAAAAAATGTTTCCTTGTGATGAACTCTTAGGATTTACTCTTTTAACAATCTTCCTATGTATCATACAGCAATCCTAACTATTGGACATTTCATCTTCAGATTCCACATGTAAGTGAGATCATACAGTATTTGTCTTTCTCTGTTTGATTTATTTCCCTTAGCATCATGCCATCTCGAGATCCATCCATATTGTTGAAAATGACAGGATTTCCTCATTTTTATGGCTAAATGATATTCCAGTGTGTGTATGTGTGTGTGTGTGTGTGTGTGTGTGTGTGCGTGTGTGTCCATTCTTTATCCATTCATCTATCCATGGTCACTTTGGTTGTTTCCAAGTCTTGGCTATCGTAAATAACGCTGCTATCAACATGGGAGTACAGATGTCTTTTCAAGGTAGTGTTTTAATTTCCTTTGGATATATTTCAAGTGGAATTGCTGGGTCATATGGTAGTTCTATTTTTAATTTTTGAGTATCCTCCATACTGTTTTTCATAGTGGCTGCACCAATTGACAATCCCACCACCAGTGCATAAGAGTTTCCTCTTCTCCACTTCCATGCCAGCATTTATTACCCCTTGTCTTTTTGATGATGGTCATTCCAACAAGTAGAAGATGACATATCATTGCGCTTTTATTTGCATTTCCCTAATGACTAGTAATGTTGGGCATCTTTTCATATACTTACATCATTATTTTTAATAGAGGAAATTTGAAAACCACCCATTCATCCTATACTATTTTAAAGTTGAAAAAGTAAACTATGCTATGGCCACGCAATGGGTATGAAGAACCTTTCTAAAGCAGTGTGGCTCCATTTTTTTTTCATCATTACTTTTATTGTTTCTCATTGTTATCCTTGTTTCTTCCACTGCCACCACCAATATGTCAAGGTCTATATGTGGTCTCCTCAGTTTTCATGACTTTTAAAGTACAGAACAGTTGAAAGAATTGAGTCAAGTAGACTTCAGGTTCCCCACTACCATATTTAATTAGGCATCTAACCATGTCTCTCCACTCTCCTGTCCTACCAAGTCAGAGAACTAGATAAAATATCACCAGCTCAACCTCTACCTGATAAATATTTCAAGCCAGGTACACTTGTTTGCAAATTTATTTCATATAGATAAAAGTATCATAAAATTAATCCTTTTGTCTATTTTCTTATACCTGATGGCCTTAAAATGGCTATCATTAAATTCATTTTTATTACCCCTCTGCTGATACCTCACCACTGGAGGAATAGTAGGTGTTTGCAGGACTAAGACACAAGGACATATGGGGTTTTGTGGGGCTGAACACATCAGATTTCACAGTTTATGGGCTTTAGACTCATACAGGCTATATGTTCAATTTCCCAGCCCAGCATGGTCTTTAATGAAGCTATTTAAAGTTATGCACATAAAGAGTTTTATTTTTATTGGAGGAAATACTTATGAGGAAAAGCTAGAGTAGGAAAAAAATGGGATACAAAATTAAAATGCAGTTTGAGCCAAACTATATAAAATAATATGCCCAGATGGAAAGATGTGTACTAATATAAATTTCCCCCACAGAGGAGAATCTTGCCCTGAGGATTGAAATACTTGGGAAGATTTTTCAAGCTATCCAAGCCACCACCATCTACAATTTCTGTTAAGGACTATGTTTCTCTCAGCCCTCTTCAGAGTATGCACACAAACACCCCCCCCCACACACACACACATGCACACACACACGCATATGTTTTAAGACTCACTGGCTAACTGGAATTATTTATGGGAGAGCCTTTAAACATGTAAACTGTTAGACACAAAAATATGATAGAGAATAACTGGACAGAAATCCTGAGAGTTAACACTGGTTAGTAAGAGATGACTAACTTTTTAAACATGCTTTATTGTTCGTGTTTTCTGTAATAAACATGTAATTTTAGAACCAGAAAAAAATACATTTATGTGTTATTTATTTTTAATAAATACTTTAATAAATATTTTAAGCAGAACACTTGTGTTTCAAAACAAATCTGGCAGAATGTTACCTGCTCTCAACTTCTCCCATTTACAAAAAATCTTATTAACGTTGAAATACAAAAGAACTAACCTTTGTAATGTTCTCCGTTGATTTCACATGAACTTTCTCTTCCTCCTAGAACTCATGAAAGCTGTTCGCTAAGTCAGCCAAGACGTTTCATGGGATGTGAATACACCTATCCTGAGGGGATGACATCTGCTTTGCCTGTGGAAGATGTAGTAGTAGTAGTAGTAGTAATACTTACTGAGTGTTAAATATTTACCAGGCACACTGTTCTCATATGTATGTAAGTGGAATCCTTACACCCTTATGAGGTAGATACTCCTTTTGTTTCCTAGTAAGGAAATACAAGGAGGCACAGAGAGACTAAATAACCTGCTGAAAGTCACCTATTGAATGAATAGTAGAGCCCAGAATTGTGGCCACGTGGACCACCTCTAGAATCCCCTCTGCTCATCTCACGCTTCAATAAATAATACATAATTCAATAGGCACCAGAAACTCTATGATCTATTTTCACTTGACTTCTATGTCTAAAACCCCTCTCTTGCCACAGTTATGGTATATCACAAGCTCTCATTAAAGAAATATGGAGTATTTTTAATATTATATTATTATTATTATATCTTCTTTCATCATTTCACTTATTATTCTTTTTAATTTCTTTTGCCTCCTGTAAGGAATTCTAAAAAAAAAAAAAAAAGAATTTTTAGATGTCCATCTTTCACTCTACACACCTTTTGCATTTCTCTTTTCAACGTTTTGGAGATCCATAATTGACTGAACTTATTAATGTTTTCATTAAATATGATATGATTTCTTAACTTCCTTTCTTTTATTATTTCTAGGATTATCTTCTGCATAAATGACAGTATACTTAACAGGCACCAACACTGCAGCAGTTCAAAATCTAGAAGAATACTACGTGATGCTATCATTCACAAGGTTACAGCTGTGTAATGTTGGCTAGAATCTACAACCAAATTATTCAACAGATGGCTTGTGTGTCATTCTGGAAAAAATAATGTGAATTTCAACTTCCTAATAAGTTCCTTAATATTACCTATTTTTGATGTCATAACTCTTTTTTAGCATCCTCCTATTATTTGTCACTCATCCGCCATGTTTTCTTAGTACTTCATTCATTCATTTATTCAGTTCATATGCATTTGTTGTCTAGCATATGTTAAACATTGTGCCGACTCTGGAATTCAAGAATTGTAAACACAGCTCTAACCTTCAGATATTATAGTTATTAGAGGAGATAAACAAAAAAATCAATTACAACATCGGAGAGTCTTTTAGGAAATAAAGAAAGAATACCTGATGGTCTTTGAGAGTGGGAGAAGAGTGGTTAGAAAAATGATATCAGAAAGCATTGCCTCAAAAAAAAAGCAAAAGTGCTGGAGTTAGCTAAGGACAAATATGGATGTGGATGTGGGTGTATACGTTTGTATGTGCATATGTGTGTGTGTGTATGTGTGCATGTGTGTGT
The DNA here is from genome assembly GCF_024610735.1 of Ursus americanus. Classification (NCBI taxonomy): domain Eukaryota; kingdom Metazoa; phylum Chordata; class Mammalia; order Carnivora; family Ursidae; genus Ursus; species Ursus americanus. The sequence continues at coordinate 31,556,232 of NC_142137.1, forward strand.
GAGTTCACACTGTGGAGAGAGAGTGAAAGAGAAGAGAAATTGGAGGGGTAGGAAGAATTCCAAAAAGGAGACAAAGCAGTTTGAAAGAGAGGTTATTATGCAGTATCACGGCCTGTACCCACAAGTAGCTGAGTATGAATACAGCAAAGGACAAAGCCAAAATGGTTTTAGAGATCAAATACCTTCATTCTTTTGCTTACACATTAATCCACTCAACAAATACATAGTTGACACCTGCAATACTCCAAGCCTATTTCAGATTTAGGACATGTAATTATCAACAAAGCAAGCTAAACTAATTCCTTAAAAAACCCACATTCTAATCACATGAATAATAAGCAAAAACTTTTGGTAAGGGGGGGGAACCATGTGTATTATGCAAATGCACTTTAATTTTGCCCTGAAGATATAGGAAGTCACTGAAGGTTTTAAGCAAGAAGTTGTGTGAGCCAATGCCACTCTGGTATTATTCTGGATTGGACTGTACGCAGGGCCAGTTAGTAGGTAGCTGCATCATTAGAGGAATGATAAGCATCTGAACCAAGGCCCTGAGTGGAAATGGAGAGAAATTGGTGAGGAAGCATGCCAGGTTTCTGGCAGGAAATTTTAGGTGAATGGTAATAGTACCAAGACAGGAAATACGGAAAGAACTGGTTGGGAGACATGAGTGGAGATGAGGAACTTAATTTTGAGCATGTTCCGAGGTACCCATGGAACTTGCAAGTAGAGCTGTCCAGTTGAATGCACTTGTCTGAATAACAGGTCCGGACTGAAAATATAAATTTATGCTTCTTCATTATGGAATAACAGACAAAGACATGGGATTATATGTAATTATCAAAGAAGAATATGCAGAGAACAAAGAAAATAAGGACTCAGGGAAATCTCAAAATCAATACCATTGGTTTCTAACAGATGTGCATATCAGAAATATCTGGGAGAGGGGCGCCTGGGTGGCTCAGTCATTAAGCGTCTGCCTTCGGCTCAGGGCGTGATCCTGGCATTCTGGGATCGGGCCCCACATCAGGCTTCTCCGCTGGGAGCCTGCTTCTTCCTCTCCCACTCCCCCTGCTTGTGTTCCCTTTCTCGCTGGCTGTCTCTCTGTCAAATGAATAAAAAACCTTAATATCTGGGAGAGATTAATAAAATACAATTCTCGAGGTAACTTCAGACCATTTACTGAGCATCCCTAGAGTCTGCAGTTAGAATCTTGTTTACTTTTCTTTAAAGTAAAGCTACATATGACCTATTTGAGTTATTTCTTTTTTAAACAATTAAGCAATAAACATCTGGAGAGGATCCCACAAAAGATGAGAAAAAGGAATAAAATCAAGAGAGAGTTGTATACATAATTTAGATACAATTAATTGTATATGTATCTTCCTCCCTATATTGATTAGGTAATTTTTGAGGGCAATATGTTCATCTTTGGCAAGTACTCAGGGGCACATGTTGAAGCAGTTAGTAAATGTGTCCGTGTACATTCCTTTTCCACATTTAACTGCCCATAAACTCTCCCTTACTAGAGACCTACCAAATCCGAGCTGTTTGTTCCCTTGACTAAAAGATAACTCCATCCTCCCAACCAGCCAGCCTTAAAGATAGAAAATCTAGGACTTGGCAAATGCATTCATCAAACTTAGCAGGACTCATGTTTTAAAAGAATCCTTTATTTGCATTTTCAAATAGAAAACATACCTCAAAATATTTTTCTTAGATCACAAATAAATGTTAGAAATTAAGCTCCCTCCATGTGACTTGTGCAACAAACACCCTTGGATATTCCTGGCATCTAAACAATGTAATCTAACCTGGTACAATTAGACCCTGTTTTATAGACTGGTATTAAACCCTGTAAATGTATCTTACTATGAATGTTTTCGCACTCATGACCTTGGGGAAAGTAGTTGCATGGTGACCTGTGGAACTTTCTGCATAGTTGGAATCCCTTCCCTGTCCCTCAATCCATCTTCAAAGCTGTTGTGTGAGCAGCCTTATTACAGACTTTACTTATTTAATAGAGAGAGAGTGCATGAATAGGGGGAGGAGCAGAGGGAGAGAGAATCTCAAGTAGGCTCCTTGTTGAACACTGAACCCAATGCAGGGCTCGATCTCATGACCCTGAGATCATGACTTGAGCCAAAATCAAGAGTCAGACGCTTTAATCAATGAGCCACACAGGTGCCCCAAGCAACAAGTTTTCCCTTTCACCTGGCTGCAATCACTTGACCAAGAGTGGACATTTGCTCCAAGCAGAGCCCATGAGTCCCTTCTGTAAAACTTTTGAAAATAGAACCAAAAGAAAACAGTCTCTTTCTATTGTGTAAAGAAGAGACCGAAAGTTTCAGGAATTAAAGCACTCATGTATTTCACGAAAAGTAAGCCAGTCTTCAGCAAGACAGAACATGGAAGGAAATAGAAGTAGAGTCTAAACATAAATAGAAAAGTCATCAATCTCCAAGCCCTGGTTCTATTAGTTCCAAAGTCCCGGACATATCCCTTCCCTTCCCATACCTTGATTGGTCAACTTTTTTCTTAGATTGATATATCATCATCCTTTCAATAATCTCATCCTTTTGCCTAAGCTAGTTCAAACTGAGTGTGTATGACTTACAGGCTAAGCAGTCCCAATTGGTCCATTTTTTAAAAAATTACTGTTATGTCCTATGTATAACCAAGTGAATGTGTTCTGGTAATTTCTATCCCGCATTTTTTGCATGGCTTCCATTGTGTGTTAGAGAAAATGGCATTTGAACATATTTTCCCAGAGTGTGGTGTTATTTCTTTCATAATGACCACTATATACAGTTTGGGTTAGTTCTTTGGATAGCATACAAAAAGCCATTTCAAGGCCTTGGAAATGGATTCCTACTACATAAATGTGACATTGAGGCTGTTTTAAAATATTACCATTCGGCATTCCTTTTAATGACTGTTGTTTCACATATTTATTGATTCCACCAGCTGTAGCTTCAAATCTGGGTCCCTGGATTCTTGGTCTCCACACATCTCGGTCAATTTCTACCATTTAATGGACATTATGTAGCATTTTTTGGCTAAGGCTTTTAATTAAAAGAACATCTTTATGACATTGGAATTTGAAATTAGGAAGATTTAATTGTGGTTTTTTATTATATAACTTATTTTCTCTTATAATGTCTTAATTTGATGGTCTAATCAACCTGAATTTCTACTTAAACAGCCTATAAGTAGAAACATGGGAATAATTAGGTATTTCTGAAGGAAATTAATTTTGACAAATAAATAGCTTAAAACACTAAAAGAAGGATACATTTTCCCAATTACAGATATTATCTCATGAAACCAGAAAAATAGGAAAATGTGAAGGTTATCTTATTAAATGTTAAATAATAAGCTTGCTTTTAGCATACATTTTATTATAAAAAACTTTGAAATAAAACTGTCCCTTTTAGACTTTCAAGCAGTTCACAAATTTTAAATATTTTACAGCCTATTTACTTTTCTATTATAATTTTTTGAAATTTGATTATTTAATAATATCCATGATGCTTCATCTATAATTTGAATTGTTTTGTACATTCTTTTTCAAGTGAAGAGATTCATTAAGTCAAGACTCAGCATTGAGCTGAATAGACACCACAAAGAGAGGGGAAATTGGAATCAACAGTGGGACTGAAGCTTGCTGTTTAATGATGTCCCATTTTAAGTGCTAGTTTCTGACATAAAAGTTCTGCAAGCAAGTCTTTGGCCAATGGAAAAAATCCATTTCAATAAAAGACTTTTTCCTACCTCACCAATGGGATTGAGGGTCACATCATGAATCCTTTTATGTTTCCAGATCTAGCCCCATAAACAGAAACAGTGCTGGGTCTTCATTACTGCTTACCTCCCTTCTATCTCAAAATGTAAAATATCCTATTTATTATGTAACACCTGCCTCCCATCTTTGTCCTTGATTTCATTTTCTTCTATCTTCCCAGCATTTCCCAGATACCACACCTCTCTACAAGCTCCTTCAGGACCTTCAACTCTCCTTTTTCTTTTTCTTTTTTTTTTTTTTTTTTAATTTAAATTCAAGTTTGTTAATCTGTAGTGTATTACTAGTTTCAGGGATAGATTTAATGATGCCTCAGGTGAAAAATAGAACTACCCTATGACCCAGCAATTTCACTACTAGACATTTATCCAAAGGATAAATACTTTCTATTGGCATTTTGACAGCAGCTTTTAAACATTTCAAATCTCTCCTATTTCTCCATTATCAGTACGTATTTCTTATTTTTCTGATCAATTTCATGGAGATACAGTAAAATGCACTCGTTTTAAGTGTGCACTTCGATGCATCTTGACCATGAAGATACAGAACATTTCTATTACTACAATAAGTTTTCTTATGCCCTTTTGCAATAAATAACCCCCCTAAACCTCCAAACCCAAGGAAGCCACTGATTTGCTTTCTGTCACTATAAATTTGTTTTGCCTGTTCTGAAATGCCATAGTACATATATGAAACCATATACTTCATAGCTTCTTTTGCTCAGTGTAATATTTTTGAGATGTATTCATGTCGTGCATATGAATAGTTGATTCCTTTTTAATTAATGAGTAGTCTTTCATTAGATAGATAGATCACAATTTATTTACCCATTCACCTGTCAAATGACATTTGGGTTATGTCCAGTTTTGAGCTATTGTGACTACAGTGCTTGAATATTCAAATATAAGTCTTTGTGTGGATAGATGTTTTCTTTTTTTTTTTTACTAAATACCTAAGAATTGAATTGCTGAGTCATCTAAGTGAACAAATAACTTTTTAAGCAACTGCCAAAATACTCCAACTACTTGGAGTAAAATGTATATTTTACATTTCCACTAACAATATATAAGAACTCCAGTTGCCCCAAATTCTCTCTACCCCTTAGTGTTCCTGGTCTTTTAAAGAGGTGTATATAAGTGTTTCATTATTATTTTAATTTGCATTTTTCTGATGATTAAAGATGTTGAGCATCTTTTCAGAAATTTATTGGCCATTTATATATCTCCTTTTGTGAAGTGTCCATAAATACTTTGCCTACTTTTTGTTTAATTGCTTTGTTCTTCTTAAAATTGAAGTGTATGTTTTCTTTATACATTCTTGATAAAAGTCATTTTTCAAATATATAGATTATTTTCTATATGTGATGTAACATGATATAATCTGTAATACATAGAATATTTTCTTCTAGTTATAGATTCATATATGTGTTTTAACTATGTGTTTTAAAGAGCAGAATAAATTAATATTGTTGAAGAAAATTTGTCTCTCTTTTTTTTGCCTTTTATGCTTTTGATAGTCAGTCTAAGAAATCTTTGCCAACTCAAAGATCATAAAGATTTTCTTTTTTTGTAGAAATATTATAGTTTTAGCTTTCATGTTTAGATCTATGATTCATTTTAAGTTAATTTTTATGGCTATTATAAGGTAATAGGTAAGGCTTTTTTTTTTTTTTTTCAAAAAAGCAACGTATGATCACAGCCTTTGTTTAACAGCTTTTCCTGCCTTCACTGTCATCTTTGTCAAAAATATATACATGGATATATTTGTAGATCTTCAATTCTGTTTTATTTTACTCTGTGGGCAGTAGAATACCATCTTGATTACTGCAATTACATAGTAAGTCTTGAAATCAGACATTGTAAGTAATACATGTCCTCTAACTTTGTTCTTTCTTTTCCAAAAGTGGTTTATTCTTATTTTTTTCAAATTTCCATATAAATGTTGGACTAGGCATGAAATTTTCATCCAAAACACTACTGAACATTTTAATGGGACTGCATAAAATCTATAGATTAGTTTGGGGGGAAATGATCTTTTCTAGGACTGAATTTTCCAATTCAATAACATGATTTCTCTCTCTATTTCTTTCAATTTTCTTTAAATTTCCTTAACGGTGTTTATATTTTTAGTTTATAGACATTGCACAGATTTTGTTTAAGCTTAACTCTAAATATTTAGTGGATTTTGGTGCTCTTTTAAATGGGACTATTTTTTTTTCTTTTTTTAAAGATTTTATTTATTTATTCTACAGAGAGAGAGACAGCCAGGGAGAGAGGGAACACAAGCAGGGGGAGTGGGAGAGGAAGAAGCAGGCTCATAGCGGAGGAGCCTGATGTGGGGCTCGATCCCATAACGCTGGGATCACGCCCTGAGCCGAAGGCAGACGCCCAACCGCTGTGCCACCCAGGCGCCCCTAAATGGGACTATTTTTATTTCAATTTCTAATTGTTCTGTAAAAAAAAAAGGTAATAGACTTTTGTATAATGATCTTGCATCCTGCCATATTACTAAAATGATTTTAATTCTAGTAAAAGTTTTTTGCGTATTTCTTATAAGTCAATCTGTGTATTCATATCATCTGCAAATAGAGACAGTTTCATTTCTTCATTTCCAATCTGTATAATGTTTCTTTCTCTTATTGCACTGGTATGGAATTCCAGTACAATGTGAAATAGAAGCGTTAAGAGTGAATGTCTCTGCTTTAAACTTGATTTTAGAAAAGAAATGTTCCAGTCTTTCAAAACTAAGTTTGATGATAGCTATAGGTTTTTCATAAATATCCTTTATTAGTCTGAAGAAGTTCTTCCTCTCTTCCTAGTTTGCTGAGAGTTTTTATCATCAATTGCTGTTAAATCTTGTTAAACATTCTTGATTAATTGAGAAGATCATAGGATTACTTTCTTTTGTCCTGTTATTATGGTGAATCACATTCATTATTTTCAAAACTGAAACCAACTTTACTTTTCTGGTTGAACACTACGTGCTCATCATGAATTATCTTTTCTCTAAGCTGCCTGAATTGCACTGTTAATACTTTTAGTTTGGCTTCCATGCATTGTCCTTTTCCTACTATTGTCATGGTTTCCTATTCCTCTTTCTCAGGGTTTTTCTTGTCATTCACCCTCCTCATCTATGCTCTTCCTGTATAATCTCATCTATATTCATGATTTCAATTGTCACCTCCATGGCAATGGTTCTTCAAATCATATCTCTACGCCTTTCTCTTACACAAACTGTGAACCCATGTCCTACCTCCTGGTATGCTCTTTAACCTCATTGTCCTATACATATCACAGTCAGAACCTAATATTTCTTTTATTTTCCTTCTTGCCAAAGCGTATTCCCCATATGATTTTCTAATCTTACTTAATACACCACTACTATTCAAAGTCACAAAGGAAAATCTAGAATTTGGTCTCCTCTGTTTCCTTTATTTTACCCTCAACATCTAATCAATAAGTTGTCTTATTTTATCTCAGATAGGTCTGAATCATTCCACTCTTTTTGTTCTTCAATATCTTTTTTCTATTTCATACTATAGTAACCTCTTAATTCTTTCCTGAATTTCATATTACACCAATCTTATTTATCAGAATATCAGGTGCCACTTGCTTAACTATAATCTTTAATAGTTCCCCATTGATCACTCATTAAAATCTAATTTTTCAGTGTAATGAACAAGTCTCTTTGTCATTCTGCTTTTTCTTGCTAATTTCACTCTAATATTCTCCATATCATATATTAAATAACTAAAGCAATACAGAATTACTTGAAATTTCCTGAACATGCTCAGTTTTTTAATATCTCCACCTCCAGTTCCTTGTTTATTGCTCCATAAGACAATCAGAATCCGGAAAGCCTTCTTGTCCTCTGACCTCGACTCCAGTGTGGGTGAGTTGTTTCTGCTCTGAGCCCTCAAAGCACCTTGCAGACCTGCATTATTGTACTTATCACCTTGTACTGAAAGTACCTACTATATATGCCTATATTCCCCAACTGAGTACTCTCCCATGGGTAAGAATTTTCCCATTCTTCCTTCTATTTTTAATTCATCTTTCTATCTCTGTGCCTGTCATAAAATACATGTTAAATTGATTGAAACTTTGACTCCAATATCAGGGTTTAATTTCTTTCCTAGAAGAGTGAAATAGGTAATGTAAGGGGGAAGAATGCTGCTCTGAGATTCACAATACCTTACACTCAGATCTAAACATTAATTCAAGGAGAAATAAGTGGGAAGGTGATATTTTTCACATTATGGGAAAGAAACAAAACTATTTCCAATACAATGAAAAAGATTTATTACTTACTCTGAACTATGAAAAATAACACAAGTAAAAACTAACACAAAATTAAAACAAGGAAGCAAAATCTCTGCATTGACCACAGTGGCATAAAAATACGTGGTTCACTGAAGGTTAGCGGGATCCTGAGGAAGAGCGAGGTAGGACTGCAATAGACCAATACCTTCTGTCTTATCATACTTAGGTAAAGGTTTTCGCCAATTTTGTAACTGATAACCTTGGTACATATTATGTGCTAGGCTTTGTAAATAATTTATGTTTAACTATTAACAGTGGGTACGTGATTCTCGTTCTGGAGTGTGCATAGAGTCATCCTGAATTAACCTGTTTTTCCTTTAAAACTTGATGGAGCCATCATCCCTACCAAAGCTGTTAACAAAGCTTATTTCTTCCCAAGTAGCAACTATGTATGGCCCCTCAGGTTGTCCCTTATTCCTGGATTCGTCAAGTCTAGAGTAAGAGGCCTGATAGAGGAATACTAAAAGTAATCTAATATTCTTTTTTCTCTTCTTTTTAACTTTGGTTACTGTAAAAAAAAAAAAAAAAAAAACTTCCCATAAAGAATTTTGACACTGGAAGGTCATAAAATTTTAGAGGTAGAATGAAAGAGAGAGAAAGAGGATCTAAAGAGTGGCTGCACCCTGCTAGCCCGTGGGCTGAATCTAGCAGCAGACAGCATGGTTTGGTTTGGTTTGGTTTGGTTTGGTTTGGTTTGGTTCGGTTTGGTTCGGTTTGGTTGGCTTGTTTGTTTGGGGCCACACATTCTTTTTTTTTTTTAATTTTTTTTTTATTATATTATGTTAGTCACCATACAGTACATCCCTGGTTTTTGATGTAAAGTTCGATGATTCATTAGTTGCGTATAACACCCAGTGCACCATGCAATACGTGCCCTCTTTACTACCCATCACCAACCTATCCCATTCCCCCACCCTCATTCTTAACGGTTTTATACTAGATATACAATTTTCGATGTGTCTGCAGTTCTTGCTACTGTTTTACACAAGATTATTTCTGTTATTTCGGTCATGGAAATTACCTGTATTACTTGCAAAGCCATTTGCGTTTAGGATTTCAGGTATAAGTTCATTCGTTGTTTCTTTTTAAGGAAACCAGAGTTGCAAAAATAACTCAGGTTGCCCAATTTTGCACACCTGGTCAGCAGCAGATTCAGACCACAGACCGTAGGCAGTTTCTAATATGATTTGCTGTCTCTGGGCTTATGGTCTCTTAGTTCTATGATGTGGGAAGCGGTTGAGAGTGGGAAGGTGAGTAGATATAAACAAAAGGAGAGAAGTGCAAACTGTTGAAACAATTTGCATATGCCTGGATGTCTGGGTGTGGCTGGAGTGAATTTGTATATGAGAGCAGGAATGTGCAATTTTTAAAAACCACTTCCAAAGCTGTGCCAATAAACAATATGAATTTAAGGAATCTAATGAAGGACTATACTCAGTGAAGGTGATTTAGGCTGTGGATCAAGTAATGAAATTTAGATCATATAAGAAAATCCATGAACACTGACCATTTATCATCCAAGGCATATAATAAGAGTAACAGTGAAAGTAAAGAGAATGAAAACAGGAAGAAACAAAGGGAGATCATCAATTTAACTGCCGTGTTTGAAGGTGGGAAATATATGGCTTTTTCTGGGCTTCAAAAAATAACGGCCTTTGGCCAAGGCTCAGGTGCAGTGTTATCTTCAGCTGAGTTTTTTTTTTTTTATTATGGATTTGCTTGGAAACTTGCTACAGTGGCACTTTGCTATAATTTGCCCTGCCTTCAACAAAAGAATTGCATTCAGCTCTCATCCAGCTACCGTTCCATGCAGATTTGTGATGCATTGTTTCTTGCCTCTGGAGGATTCGGTGACATTAAAACGCTGCCCTGTTCAGAAAGTGCTTCGGAAGAGCAGTCAAAACCCAACGGAGACTGCATCTCGTCTTAGTTCCCACATGTGCTGTGGAGTCCTATTGTCAGCATACCCTTGAAATACCTTTTCCAGTGAGTAAGTGCCATGGGTAGAAACACCAGGGAGGATGTGTCCCAATGTCACAAAGCTGGGTGTGGACAATAATGGCAGATTTAGCAAGCACAGATTGCCAAGTTTCCATTGTGCTCAAGGACTATGTGCCATGCACAGGAAAGAAGGTTGATGTGATTCTTGGGGTGACAATAAGGAGAGAATTGAATTCCTTTACCATGTTTTCCCTTCTATAGCCCTTTCCTCTCCATCCAAGTTACTTGGGATATGGCTGTGCACATGAAAGCCAACAATTCTAGAATCGTTATGATAAGATTTTTCAGTCAAAACGATCATTGGCAGTTCAGTCTTGTGAATCTATTGTCAAAATAAAAAACAGTTTTGGAACACCACCTGACTAATCTGGCCAAGATTATGTGCAGTGGGCTTTGAAGTTACCCAGACTCTAATTAGGATCTTAGATCTGCCTCCTACCTTCTTTGTATTGTATATGCATGTGTGTGCTTGTGTGTGTGTTGGGAGAGGGGGGAGAATTTGTATTTCAATTCTTTTTTATTTCAATATTATTTCAATTCTCTGATTAGTAGTTTTATCATCTGTAGAGATGTGGTATTTTTTACTTATTTATCTTATGCTTAAGTTGGTTTATAGAAAGCACCCAAAAAGAGGTGACTAATATTTCATGTAATCATAATAAAACATTTGGTCTCAACACAATGTGGCAGAGCTTTTTGACCCATATTTCAGGCTGATTATCACAGTTACCAGGGAAATGATTTTTATAAATGAGAAATGTTAGGCCTTTACTCCTATAATTAAAGTTAGAAGGTATGGGGTAGGGCCCAGGAATCTGAATTTTAACATATTTTCTGGTTTTCCTAAGGATCACTCAAATAAATTTTGCAACACTAATATGGCATAAAAGTATTATAAGGAAAATGGCGGAGGAGATAACTATAAGGTTATCTTTCTTTAAAAATTCTCACATCCTAAGACAAATCCTCTGTTAATGGCATTAATTTATTTTTCAAGTAACTAGCACATCTAGCCCATTTGGTAGTAAGGAGGGAAACTTGAGAGCTGGCAGATAGGAGAGGCTGTGCCCAGGGCTTGTGTTTCTCTTGATGGATTCTGCAAATGTATCCTCCATTGCTGGTGGAAGGGGACTAAGGATTAAAAACCATTTCTCTCACCAAACACCAAACCACTAGTTTCACAATTATATATTTCTTATTTTTGTTTCTAACCCTTGTGTATGCTTTGAGCTACCATGCTTGGTCTTCAAGTTACAATGTAGCATAGTGTAAAGAGTAAAAATTTTAGAAACAGAAACTGTTATTTAAAAGTCCACCTCACTGACCTCTTGTGTGACTTTAGGCAACTTACTGGAGACCTTTTCTAAGGAGCTGTCACGTTCCTTGACCGATGGCTCTGCCAGAATCCTGTCCACTAAATGGTACTGGACAGCTCAGTGCCCACTGCTTGTGCACTGTGAGCCCCATGCACACGAGGAAGTATAATTGAAGGGAAAAAGTCAACAAATATATATTTGGTAAGACAGAAAATTCGCATTCTGGATTGGGCCTGGTCTCCAAATTTTCCATCAAAGTAACCCCAGCATTTGATGGAGCACCCACATAATAGAACGTTATATAGCTGTTCTAAGTTATGCTAAAAATTGTGAAGATACTATAATAACATAAAAAAGAAGCACACTAAATATAGCATGTCTTCAGACTTTTACTATATAAAGGCCTTAAAACATATTCAAAATTCTTGGGTGGGGGGGTGATGATAATTTTATATTCTTAATGTTCTCTTGTCTTTTTAAAATACTCAATAGTGATATGTTACCTTTGTGTTCCAAAAAATAAAAATTAAAATAAAATAATAATACTTTTAGTTCTCTTTCGCTGGGACATGTTAACTCGTTCAGGAATGTTCTTGCTCCACTGTCAGGCTTATGATTGATGCATCGACATGCTGGAATCCTGGTTAGAAATGCCCCGAACCAGGTCCCTGCTTCCATAATTCACAGAGATTAAAGAATTGCGAGTTGCATATCTCTCTTCATGGTGCCCTGAGAGAGAAACCACAAATTTTGAGTGATCCTAATCAATTCCTAGCACTTCTGTATAGTAACGTGGGAGAAGTGGGGACTGAATTTATAAGCATGGCCTAGAGCATCAAGTCAGAACTTAAAATTCAAGAGGCAGCATCTACTGAAACAGACTCCTGACAGGAATTAGCCATGGAAGGTAAGCAATGGGAAAAAAAAAAATCACTGATTTTTCAAGAGTCGTGACACATATTATGGTTTAGAAAATAAGCTTACTGTATAACCAAAAGAATATGCCAATTCCTCCATCCACCCCTCAAAAAAGAAAAAAAAAAGATCAATAAGAAACAAAACTAAACCAAGCTGTAATTATTCTGCCATAAGTAACTTTAAATGCTGGGGGTGTGGGTTCTCGAAAATCTTCACATCATTGCAAATGGATGCTCATGTGGCTTACGCCTAAAGGTAAGTAATTTGCAAAAAGGAAAGGATGAGAGAATATCCGAACAAATTTATATTTAAAATCAATTGGGCTGAACTGGAAATAACCTCTACATCCTTTTTACATGCTCAGTGCAGTGTGTACTATATCTGGATAAAAAGCTTTCCCCAGTTGCCGCAGAGAAGTTTCTGTGTGAATGACCTCACAGGAACATACAGGAGAAAATGCAGGATATTTCTGTGTGTGTTCAGTGTGTCCTATTTCTTTGCTCAAAAGGCTGGCCAGTAGTAACCTGGCTTGTTATTTAAGTGGCATGATGGAATAGATATATTCTTATGATATGATGGAGCTTATGTGGAGAAAAAAAACCATAATCATGAACAGAACCAAAACCAGTTATTTGTAAATTAAAAAGGGAAGTAATGTTTTGCTCTGTATTTCCATACTTATATCCTTTTATAACATTTTAAGTGTCTAAACTCATGATTTTATGGTGTCATTTTTATTACATTTTCACCTGAGTTAGGAAAACAACACACACAAATGTGTACAATACTCTTTAGAAATGGCAAACCTTCCCATCTTTACTCTAGGTTGCTAACCTATGCCTACCAAGAGGAAGTTTTTGTGTTTACCTCTCTTTTGCATACCTTCTGTGAGGTCAGATGATGGATGATGAGCAGTATGGAGCTCATGTGACTCAGGTTTGCTGGATTCTCTTAAACATCAGTGTGGGAAGTGGGGAGCACCACTAAGTAGAGCAAGTCTCCCATGAGGGCGCTATTTGAAGCTTAGTAAGAGGACATATGTAACTAAAAACATTTTCCCCTCCCTAATTAAACAATATATTCACAGCACTCATGTGTGTAAGGAAATTATCCAATTGAAATAGACATGTTTTTTACCTGGTTTCATTGGTTACTCAGCCTAATTTTAGCTGTGTCGCTAAGAGAGTACAAAAAAAAAATCTCTCATTCAGTAAACTAGTATCTGAGCTTTCTTGAAAAATCAACAATCTCCTGCATGTCTTGGATGGTTCATAATCCAAAGACAAAGTCTATCCATCCTGCTTACCTGTGGGATCCCTGGAGAGCTGCCCCTGGAAGTCTTGGACCATTCAATAACTTCCTGTGCTTTTACTGCTGCTGTACAATCTAGCTGATCTTTATTAATGCCTTCTGTGAGTGTGCCTTCTGGAGTCACGTGAGACCTTCAGTGCATTCATCCAGACTTCTCCAGCCCAACCAAGGTATCATACTCTCTCATCCTTTTCCACCCAAATAATTTTTAGACAGCAGAGAACCTCAGAAATTGTAAGGTATATCTCAAATGTTTCTTGACATCTTATGTTTATTTATTAAAATATTAATGAAGCTATTTCCCCTACAATACCATAATGAGATTGGTATTCTGAGAAATATGCAACCCTATGGGTTTCTCATATCCTCAGGAGCCCTCCCCAGGCCTATAATGCCTCTTGCAGATCAGAGTAAGGTGATCAACCATCCTGGTTTGTCCAGGACTACAGAGGTCCCTGGGACATGGAACTTTTGATGCTGGAACTGGGAAAGTGGCCAAACCGTTACCAGTTGGTCACCCTAAATTTTAGACCTTTATAACTGGACCTTAAATGGTGACTTTCATTTTCCCCTAAGTTTTCCCCCAAAAGTTAGATGTATTGCAACAAGAGTTTATCTTTTCTGGGAAAGCATTGTTAACTTTAAATTGTCCAGGGATAATAATTAAGCAAAAGCATTTATTTGGAATCCAAAAATTTCTATTTGAGGTACACAGATTTGGGCAGCAACCCAAATAATGTTCCACCAGGGAGCAAAAGTCAGGGGTTTTTAAAGCAAAAAAGGGAATGCTTGTATAGGTTGTTTACAAAGAATTTTGATTAGTGCCGGTGGCAGAAAGCTAAGCTTAGCTAAATATAATTGGTTGCCAAGGCTATCACTAAGCAAAAGCCCCTTACTATAGTAAGTTGCAGGTGTTGTCCATGCAGAGTCCTTGGAAAAACTGCAGTTTGGCCCAGTTCAAAAGTTCATCATTCTATCCAGTGAGGACATACGTAAGGCCCATCTCCTTAATGGTCTCCCAGCTCCATTTTAAAACCCCTCAACACAAGTGACCCCATTTCGCTTCACCTTTCACAGCATTTACCCCACTGAAAAGAAAGTTGCCTGTAATAATCACTGCTTGATTTGACTGTGGTCAGGTTGCTAAGAGTTTACTTGTAAACATTTTAAGAAGTACCAGAGTCAGGAAAGAGTATCAGATCAGAAGGGAGAAGACCACAAAGGGCTTAGATTCGATTCTTAGATCTACTATACAACTCAACTGTTTTAACTTGGTAAAGCCATTTCTCTCTCTGGGTTAATTTATTTATTCAACAAATGGTTATTATCTCCCACTTTATTCCGGCACTGTGCCAGCTCCTGGGGGCAGGGAAAAAATGAGAGAAAGCATCATAGCCCTTTCCCTTATGGGCTTATACTCAAGTGAAGCAAGATTTTTGAAGCCCCACTCAGCTCTAAAGTTCAATGGCTATCCTCAGCTTATTCCATTTTTTAGCATCCTGGCCTTGCCCTTTGTTAATTATCCTTCTCTTTTTATAGCTTCAAACTCTCATAAATATGGAACCATGGTCTCAAGTAAAAGCCTTTCTCATTTCTGAAATAACTGATTAGAGGAAAGATGCTTCTTCAGCTTTCTCTTTTCCAAAATAAATATTTTATCCATAAGCTTAGAAATATTTTATTTCTCTTTCCTTGACATTTGGATTGAGATGATCATTTCGAGATAATCATCTTGGAAGGAGTACTGGATGAAAATGTTTTAGAGCAATTGCTAAAAATACTACCTTTAATAAAACTAAAGAAATCTATATACCACTACAGTCTCTTTGCAAGAAAGTCGGGGTGTAAGTTTAGATACTCTCTAACATAAGGCCAAATATTTGAACCTAATTCTCTTGCCTTCTAAATCAGAAGTTCTTATTCTTTGTAAGCCAAAAATTCAGAAAGCCACAGCAGCCTTTATTATCTCGTCGTTAACCCTATTTAGGCAACCCATTTTAAGGAGATAATGCTGAGTTGGTGAGCTAACCCTTAAAGCACTGTGAGCCTAGCTGAATTCAGTAAGCTGATAAAAGCTCTGTCTCAATTTCCTAAGACGGGCTGGAATGTGATATGACAACAACGTAACAATACCAAGCAGAGCAATGATACAACCGTGTTCAGGTTTTCTGAATTATTGTATCTAGAACTACAACTTTTCAACTATTTGTGTACTTCTGTGTCTCTAAATAACATCTATTATGTGGCAAGAATAGAAATTTGTTCTGGCTTTGCCTATTCAGGAAACAAATCTTGCCTTCCCTACGGTAATATGCTGCAGAATGGGGAAAAAATATGCTGATTGAACTGCTTTTTTCATGCAACTGTGAATTTGTGTATTTTTCTCTATCAGCATAACCTTTCCCTTTTGTGCTATATCTCTCTGCACCTCGGATTATAATTCGTGTGTTCCTTCCTTAGCTAAAGGAACATGCGGGCCACCAAATACCAACTCTGAATATGTTAATTGGGAGAACCACAGTTATTCATGTGAAAACATCATTCCAAAGTGTCAAACTCAGGTCTCCCGGACAATAAATAACCAAGTAGTAGCTGTATGGTTCTGTATTCATCTTTTTCTGCGCCGATGTCGTCTGCACGAGGTATTAGCGGCTTTTCTGCACGCACACACGCTTAATGCTCTCTTGCAGTACATGACACGCTAACTCCCAGGTTGTCCAAGCCCAAGACTGAAAGGTATTGAAAGATTTTGTGAAGGAGCTCAGATTTAAACGAATCGGAGAGCCAAGGAGCAAAATGATTAAAGGTATCTTCCATTTTCCTCATTTACATGATAGCTGAGCTCTGGTTTATGAATTCGTTGGAACAAATTTCACAAACTTGTGCAATTTTTCACTTAAACTGCATTGATTGTTTCAAATACTTTCCAAAATGACAATGCTCTGTATTTTGGGCACAAATCCAGCTTTTCACTAAAATATGAAGGGGGAGAAAAGGTGCAAGGATGCATCAACACTAACATGAATATGGAGTCAGGGTATTAAAATTCATGAGGTCCTGTCAACTGAACGGATGCAAACTCTATTTGCTCGAAATACATGATGACATTGCAAGCCAGCAAAGATGAAAACAGCTCACGAAAGCTGTTTTTGATGCTCTTTCCTTTCTCTGAATATCAAGCAAGCTGCCTTTCTCCAGGTAGGAGCCACATGCAGATTCGTAATTCTGTAAAGTTGGGACCTAGCTGGTTTTCCAAACAAGTCTTCCATCCCTCTGTTCTCCTTCTTGCTACCTTCTCGGCACGCTCGCTGCATATGGAACAGAGGAATTCTCTGAACCATGATCGCATTTTCTCAGACAAGCCATGTCCTCTCTCGTCGCTTGACTTGAATTGAAACCAAACAAGCCCCACGGATACATTTGTATTCAGACCCAGTAAAGCACTCCTTTAAAATATTGTCTTGGGTACTATTCCAAAGAGCTCTGACGGGTTGCCATAAGAAGGGAGGCAGTCTTAATGCAATCTGGGAATGAGCTGGAAGATACACGAACCTGCTAGAAGAATTCTGACAAGCCCTTAGGTACAGATCTAATAAAACATGGCTACAATTGTTAGTAGTTTAAACTGGAGAGTTTCTGAAGTTTTGCAAATTAAATTGGACAAGTCAGTTTCTTCTAATTTGTAAATTAAACAGGACAAGTAAATGCTTTGAAATCTTGGGCTCTGTCACTCACATTTTCTTAGAGTCATCAATCATCATGAATCTTTTCATTAAAGCTCTTACAAAATGTGATCTATTCTTAAATACACTTTGAAAAGAGTCTTGAAAAATTCCTTGCGATCAAAGACCATGTCTTCTGTGGATTCTGTGAAAGGTTTAGCATTTGGCTGGCACAATTCAAGTTTAATTATAATCACAAGGATAATTACGTGTAGATCCAGGAGGGACCTTGGGAGGTCAAAAGTCCAAAGACCCACCTTCAGGCTCTGTGGCTGCTAAGCCTTCTCTGGAGCTGAGAATTAATCCTATTTAAGAGAGCTCTAACACAGAAAAATCTCAAGGCTATCTCTTTACCCCTTAAACTATATAACCTGTCTTTGTTAGAGATTTTCTCCCTTCAACAACTACTCTTTTATTATGGCTTAAACACTCATTCTCTAGAATAGAGCACTGTCAAATATAACTTTCTGCAAAGATGACATGTTCTATCTCTGTGTATCTAATATAATTGTCACTAGTTACGTGTGGCTATGAAACATTTGAAATGTGGCTAATGTAACGGAGGTACTGAATTTAGAATTTTGTTTAAGTTTAATTAATTTTAAATGGAATTTAAACAGCCACATCCCACTGGTGGCTGGTTTATTGAACAGCGTTATTCTAGAGATTATGTTTATCATACTTTTCAGCTGAAAATACCATCTTAATTTTTTCATTTGTCCAATAGATATACTTAGAGGATGCCCCTGGTGTGTTCTGTGCAGGCACAGTTCTAGCTGGAAGGAATATAGTCATGAATAATAGAAAAAAGCACCATTTCACAGAAAATTTACATTCTAGTGGGAGGAAGCACAAGTAAATTACAAGCTAACTAGAAACAGCAATAAATATAATAAAGAAAAACAGCAGGGACATGTGATGAACAGTAACTATCCAGTTGTTAGAATTACTGTTTCATATAGAGTGATCACGTGGGTCCTTTCTAGGGAGGTGAGATTCCGAACTGAGACCTAAATGATGAGAAAGAGCCAAACCTACTCAGAGCCAGGGAGAAGCATCCCAGGCAGAAGGGAAGAACAAGGGAACAACAAAGGTCTGTGGCAGGACCTAGCTAGGTATGTTGGAGAAACAGAAGGAAGGGTCAGTGTGAATTGAACTCAGCAAGTGGTGGAAAGGGAGATTAAGTTAAGATCAAAGAGGTAAATGAGGTTAGATCAAGCAGGACTTTAGAGACCATGGGAAGGAGTTTGCTTTTATTCTAAATGAATAGAAAAGATTGTAAGAGCCAAAAGCATTCTGATTTACATGTCATAATGATAACTTCTAATGGAATAACACAGTAACACAGACACAGAAAGAGCTGTGTTAAATTTCATTGTATTCTAGAGACAGATTATTTAGAAAAAAATTAGAAGTGTGTTAATTACCAGCACTTTTTGCTTAATTTCATTTTAGAAAGGGCTTGATAAAAATATATTCTTTGTCCCTAAAACTGCTGTCTCTGTATCTTAACCAGATATATACCCAGAAGAGTGAAATTATGGAGAAGCAACAAAGAAAGCTGTTCGTCCATTTATCATTTCATTCTACAGGTAACTTTCTGAAGTCTATAAAATGAAGAGCACTTTTCTTTATGTTGTTCTCAAGATGTTTTTCTTCCAACTATGTACCAACAGATTATTTACAGTATCTTGATCCCTAAACAACCAAGGAAAGGAGTTTATTTAGCTCTATCTATCAAAAAGCCAAATAAGACTGGAAAAATCTTCTAGCTATTATAAGTGATCATCAGATGAGGGTGCTGGAGGTGGGCAGAGACAGCTGCAGCTTTTGTTACTCCATCAGTCAAAAACACTAACTCAGCTGTCCCGTCCTTGCATCTCTGCCTGTGTTCCTCCCTAAGCCATGTATTTGCCCAATGCAAATAGACCTCCCCAGCTCAGGATGACCAGTCTTTATTCAAGAGGATACAATTTGATATCTTCTGTGAAAACCTTTATATGACCATACCCAACAACAATTTCAGATGAGATCCTTTTATAAGAAACTCACCTTCTCAAAAGCAAAAACTCAGATACTAATCGATATCAATGGTAACTCGGGAATTTTACATAAAGGGCAATGACCCATGAGATCTGAGGTTGTTGTCAACAGAGTAGTTTCTATGAGATAAATCCAGAGACTCCATCCCTTCTCAGCAACTGAACCAGCTAATTCACATAGCTTTAAAGATGATATGTCTATGCGTTTTTGAGGCTGCAGAATCTCCCCATCTGTAGTCCAATAAGTACAACCGCATTCAAACATCTGATCAATAGCCCAAGGCTAAATAGGGCCCCAAGAGGGAATGCCTTTTTGCCAGAAATGTTCGAATCTTTTCCTAAGTGGTGGGCCCCAATTACTGCCAAAGAATTTACTCTAATTAACTCGTCAAGTACAGTTCCCTCAGGATGAATTCGAAGTATATTTTACCCAATCTTCTAAAAGGGAAATCCCCTAATTTCCCCAAATTAATGTCCCATTAGTCAGCTGGCCAATCCTTTTAAACTCTGCTAGGATTCTTTCCAACAAATTTTAAAATTGAGGTGTTAAATCTAGTATCCTCCCTAATAAGTAAGCAGATGTTTTAGGCACAACTATTTCTCTACAGATCGTTGACTTGCTTTGGCCCATTTAGCTGTAAAAACAATTAAGAAAACATGAGACTATTCAGTACTTCAAAATATGTTAACTCTAGAGAAATAGCTATAGTATATATGTATAATCTTGATTCACCTATAAATAAAAGCAATGGCACTAAATGTTACAAAATACTGTTTTTGGTAAAAGTGCGGGGAATTCCTCAAAGAGTGCCATTTTGGTTGGGCCATAAGGATTTTCAGAGAAAGAGATATTGGGGGTGAGGGACATTCTCACCAAAGCCAAGGTACAAAATTAAGAAAGTGGAAAATAATGTGCTTGTTGAACTGGAAGTAGTTGAGTTTTTTCTAGCATATTCTATGATTAGTTAAAAGAAACAGAAGATAAAAATGAAAAGATGGTTTGAAGCCAGACTATGAAAAACCTTGAGGTAAATAATTACCATGAATTGTATTCTGCAAGCAACCAAAAACTTTGAAGATTTATGAAAATGAGAGTTGCTTATTCCCACATCCCGTCTCACTCAATTCTGGAGATGCACAACAGTTGTATGCTTGAGACAGAGAAAGAAAAACATGGTTCCCATTAGCAGGCAGGTAAGTGTTGCATAGAGTATAAAATCACAGGCTCTGAGCATGACTACCACTTTAAATTCTGATTCTATCACATGTTAGCTGCTTGGCTTTGGACAAGTTAACATCTCTGTGTTTCATTTTCCTCATGTATAAAAAAGGAACAATCATGGTACATTATGTAAAATAGCATCTTATCAGAAATAAATAGCATCTTAAACACTATTTATTAGTGGTACTTAGAACAGCACCTGATACATAGTAATCACTTGATAAATGCTGTTGATGATTACTATTACTTTGTAATCACTATTCTATATGTTCTATGTACATTATCTGATAACACTCACACAGTAAACCAAACAATAAATCGATACAATAATCTGGTATTAACTATTCAATAAATAGATCCATACAGTAATTTTCATTCTACAGGAGAGATAATTGAGACTGAAAGATGTTACATAATTCTACAAGGTTGCATACCTTTTAGATTAGAGAGTCAAGATTCCAATGGAGTCTTCCCCAGAATCTGCACTCTTAATCACCACCCTTTCTTTAAGCAACTGTATTAATTAAATTAGATTGGTGTAATGACAGACAAGTACCTTTCACCAATCTTCTTCTCAAGATGGAAAATTACATGGTATTAGCAGGGTCTCTGGTAACATCATTTTAGATGTTCCATTAACCAAACATTTTATCTCCATCCACACATTCACACACCAACCCCAAATTCTCAAGAATAAGTATATTTGGCTTGAGTACATTTTATATATCCAAAGATTACATTTCAGAACAGTCTACATCTGGTCATCCATCAACTTTCCACCTCCCTTTACCTTCCTACTCTACTTCCTTCTTTCTAATCAATAGAAGTGGCATGATTAGGGCTGAGCTTTATAGACAGATCACTCTGGCATCAGTAGGTTGGTTGGATTGAAGCAGGAAGAGACTAGAAAAAGGAGCCCAGATCAAGGGTTATTGCAGTAGTTCTGGAGAATAAAAAGGTCTTGAACTTAGGAAATAGCAATAGGATTTTTTAAAGGAAAAGAAATAGGAGGAAGATGTGCTTGTTGCTTGTTGAATTGGAAGTAGTTGAGATTTTTCTAGCATATTCCATGATTACGTAAAAAGAAGATAAAGCTGAAAGTGTGGGCTAAGCCAGATTATGAAAAACCTTAGGTTAAACAATTACTATGGATTTTGTTCTGCAAACAATGGAAAGACACTGAAGATTTATGAAAATGAGAGTTGCTTATTCCCACATCCAGTCTCACTCAATTCTAGAGGTGCACAACAATTGTAGGCTTGAGATAGAGAAAATACAATGTGGTTACCATAGCAGACAGGTGTTAAAACTGAAAGAATTTAACAGTTAATTCTTTGGAGAAGGTGAGAGGAAAAGACGATGCTTTGATCTAGAATGACCAGGACAGTATAAATGATATGACAGGTGGTGTTTGGTGACTTAAGGCATGAAGGGGCACACACAAAGCCTGAAAAACCCAAACCCAAGTGGGAAAGAGAACTAATCACATTTCTTTGAGTCCTGTGCCCTATTATCCTGACTAAATGGTATAAAAATTTCAGCTTTGAACCAAAACTTTTAGCATCTTCTTTACTAATCTCTCAATGTCTAGTAACCTTCAATGTAGTAGTGATGGCTGCCTCCTCACATTACTGTCTCTAAGAATATGGATTAAAATTTCAAACCTCTTAGCAATTGCCTATTCCTGCCTGTTATTCTGAGTACAGCATGCAAAATGAAAAGAAAATAAATGTTAAAAGAGTGGGAAGATAATAAATTTAATTTTGAGTATGTCTAATTGAGCTATTAAGGGTAGAATTCAAACATGGGTTTAAGATTTAGTAGGAAAAAATAGAGATATATATTTGGGTCTCCTTTAAGTAGGGAGAATTGCTAAGCCGCCAAAGATAAAGATACTAAGAAACAAGTATTTAGGAGAGAAGAGAACCCGCCCAAAAATAGAATTTAAGGGATTGCCTAAATTTAGAGGAAAGCAAGCCAGGGAAAGTTACTCAGAGAGAATATTGGAGTAGTAGGAGGATAACCAGGAGAATTATGTTCTCACAGAAACCAAAGAATTGGAGATTGCCTACAACATATTAGATTCAGAAGATTATAGGGGATATTATTATTTTGATTTGTCCATATCCCTGCATTCAGATAACAGCATTTTCTACCCCTCCTTTCAGTTACAGAGAACTTGCAAATAGTGTTGAGAAAAATACTTCCCAACACCAGTTGTGGTTCTAACTGGTGCTGTTGGTCTTAATAACATGCCCATCCTCTCCTGAGACACAGGTGTGCCATGATTCCCAAGCTAGGCCAGACATAGCACTTCAGGCCCTGACCACAATTATTGGGACTCAAGCATGGAACCACAGTCCAATCAATAAGAAGCCTTCCCCTACAGCTGGGAGGAAAAGATGAGGAAGAATGACCCTCAAGGTTGACAAAGCTATAAAAACGTGAGCCTTGAATTTTGAACTAGTGGCTTCATCCCCACAGTCTGGAGGATCTAGTTCACAGATATTGAGAGGGAAAGTAAAGAAAGATGGAGAAAAGGGTCCTGACCGAGTTTAAACCTCAGAGGGCCCTATTGCCAACCTCATTCCTACTCTTCCAAGACTGACTTTCTTTTTTTTCAATGATGATTTTTTATTATATTATGTTAGTCACCATACAGTACATCCCCGGTTTCCGATGTAAGGCTCGATGATTCATTAGTTGTGTATAACACCCCGTGCACCATGCAATATGTGCCCTCCTTACTACCATCACCGGCCTATCCCATTCCCCCACCCCCCTCCCCTCTGTAGCCCTCAGTTTGTTTCTCATAGTCCATAGTCCCAAGACTGACTTTTTAACCACATTTTTTAATCTGCACATTTCCCTACAACGACTCTAATAAATGCCCTTCTTCCCTCATTCAGTCTCCTCATTGGAAGGTTTTTTTTATTTTAATGTTTTTTTATTATATTATGTTAGTCACTGTACAGTACATCCCTGGTTTCTGATGTAAAGTTCGATGATTCATTAGTTGTGTATAACACCCAGTGCACCATGCAATACGTGCCCTCCTTACTACCCATCACCCGTCTATCCCATTCCCCCACCCCCCTCCCCTCTGAAACCCTCAGTTCATTGGAAGGTTTCTGCACTAACAACCCAGAATCCCGACTAAAGGAGAGGTCAAGGAGCATAAGAACGGAGACAAATCTGTTAGACCTTTTAACTTGTAGTTCATAGGTAGTCTGAAGGAAACTGGAATCAGTAAACTACTGGCGACAGAAAATAGATGCCAAAGTGTCCGAGACCAAAGGATGGTGAAGAATGAAGTCAGTGGAGATGGGCTAGCCTTCTGACAAGTGCAGGAGGAAGGAAATGGAGCGTAACTTTAAAGAGTAACAGGCTTATGAGGGTGCCTGGCTGGAGCAGTCAGTTTGTCTGACCCTTGGTTTTGGCTCAGGTGTGATCTCAGAGCATTGGGCTCTGCACTCAGTGGGAGTCTGCATGAGGGTCTCTCTCTCTCTCTCTCTCTCTCTCTGCGCATCCCCCCTCTCAAATAAAAATAAATAGATCTAAAAAAAAAGAGTAACAAGTTTATGAGTATAAGAGAATGTGCCCCCTCTTACATCAGTAATTCTTACTTTATAAGTAAAGTGATATTTTATTATCAATTGTTGTTACATTGCTAGTCAAAAGGGTACACAGCTTCTCTTCAGGATCTTTCTTTTGCATTTTCCAGTATATAGAAACGAGGTCAGCGAACGCAGTAGAGTTATAAATTTTTGAAGAAAAAAAAAGCTTTCGTTTTATTGGCATATTTTAATGATTTCATTTCTATGTGGAAAATGTATTTTTTAAAGTCGCTTTTGAAAATGTCAGTCTTTTCCAGCTGTGCTAAGGAAACCAACAAAAGGACATCAGTTGATTTGGGAACTATCCATTCAAAAGGGGGACACAGAGGTTCCCACGGGTGACCATGGAGTAACTAGTAAAAGGTAGAACTTAATGGTAGAGACTTGGTTCTGTATCTTACCTCTTGGAAATTCTCCTCTCAAAGCTGCTGTTTCTCAAACCTGGAAGCTGAGTTGGGAACAAGTAGGAGGGAGAGTTTAAAGTAGGAAAGTCTTAAAGTAGGAAAGTCTTAAAGACTTAAAGAGGAAAGTCTTAAAGTAGGAAATCAGTCTTCTGAGGGTGGACTCGAGTAGACAAGCAGCTTCTGCAGTTGGGTGTGAGGAAAGAGGGGGAGAGCTGTGGAAGCATGGAAGTTTCCACCACAGCTTACAAACATGACATGATGATATCTATGCAGACCCATACGATCCAATTTCATATCTACCACAGCCCTGTGAGAAGGCCAGACAAGATGGCCTCATCTCCTTTTAAGGGATAAAGTAAAGGAGGTTCAGAGAGTTGTATATGATTTGCCAGAGATAGCTCAGCTCCTGTGCAGGAGAGCAGAGCACCCAGCCCAGATCTACCGACACAAACTCCAGAGCACATGGTTTTCTCCTGCCTCTGCTGTATTTAAGTCTTTCAACTGCTTCTCTACACAATGAAGGCCATATTTTCAGTGAAATATTTTAAGAAGAGTCTTTTACTTTTGATTTCTTATCAAACTTGATGAAACGTTGGGCGGTGGATCTCCCTCATTTAGAAGTCCTATGTATCTAACTTCAGGTATGCGGGTTATAGTCACTCCTGTGCATACAAAGTATTGTTGGTGGCTTTTTCTAGCTTAATGAAATCATAACGGCTACCAGAATCAACGGATAGCATTTATTATGCACTTACCGCCTAGCAGATATTTTGTAAACATGAGACATGGGGCATGTGAGACACGGGGCGTGTGAGACATGGGGCATGTGAGACATGGGGCATTTGAGACACGGGGCATTTGAGACATGGGGCATTTGCTTTTTGGAGGAAGCCACTGAGTATAGGACAAGGATACAAGCCCATGTCTGGATTAGCCCATCACAGTACAATGACAATGACCTATTTGCAAAAATACTAGTCTGCAGGTAGGACCTCAGCATCTTCTCATTAAGAGTTTTCTTTACTTGCTGTAAATATCTCTAGATGGAGATAATGCTGAATTTGCATTCAAACTATTATAGATCTTTAAAAGGTGAATGTAAGCGTTGGAGGAGAAGCCTCGATGGTGTTGGCCAGATCTATTAACCATGTCAAAGCCACCTCTGGAGCCCGTTTCCAAAACCACGTTTGTGAGAAATGAGGTAAATTACAGCGTGCACCCTGCTGATGGAGGCTGAAGTTTCCGCCTCAAAGGTTCCAATCCTAGCTTTAGGCTTTCAAAATATCATAAGCTATGATTGTAGTACTCTGGCAAACAGGAAATAATTGTCAGCAATGCTAGATGGTTTGAAGGAGGTCGTGGCTTAAGAAGTTCAAAGTGCTTTCTTCCCTCTGTGAAGAATGCTTGCCTTTCCTCCGGTAGTCATTTCTCATAAAATCAAGTGACCGGACGTCTTGAAATCATGCTCTTTTGCAGACAGGTGCACCTTTGCCTTGTCACGAAGCTGAAATGACTACCGTACTCTTTAATGGGATTTTCAAGCAGCGAAAAGATTATCTGAAAGCCCAAACTAATAAACGCCTGTCTCCTGCTTGTGACCTAGAAAGGACTTCCTTTTGGTAAGTGGGGAGAGTCTGTCGCTGCCGTGTCACCGAGATTGCTTTGGAGGGACGTCTTGATTATCATGTTGTGTGTGGAGGTGTGAACTGAGCCACTCTCAACAATTGTCCTTTGGTAAAATCAATAAAGAAGTTTGAAATTCTGAAGCATTACCTGCTGCTCTCTGTTAAAATAAGATTAGCATGTCTTTTACCAAAAACAAAACAAAAACAAAACCCAGAAACCAAAAAAGAAGAAAAAAGAAAATGTCATTTTCGTGAAGAGGAATGATGTATTCTATCCTACTTCAAGGAACAAACACTTGACTTCTCTATCTTATTGCTGCTTTTCTTAACTGTCAACTATTGAGTCCCCAGCTGACAGCGCAAAAAACAGAGGGGAAACACACACACACAGAACAGAAAGCTCTTTAATGGAAAGTCCCTTCTAGTACACAGCTCTTGGAAGAAAGATCTGTAGGTGCTGGTATTACAAGAATATGTCATAATTTGCAACAATGGGAGCTGGAGTGCTACCAGTCACAACTGCCCAAATTTGTACAACCTGCTTCGCTTATCAGTGCTCATGGCTAGGAAACTGGGCCACCTCCTGAGAAGCAGTTAATGATCCCTTTGCTCAGAAATCAACGCTGAATTCACAAATATTTAGTTATGTAAATTTTGCTCTAGGATTACCATAAATAATAGGATTTCTATAAGAATGGAGAAGTACCTTTCAGTAACAAATGTCCTCCTAAAACTGGTATTTATTATACTATTTCTTGAAATTATTAAAAATTTTGCATCACTGTAAGGTGTATCAATCCTTTTTATATGCACCTTGAATTGCTATGATATTTTTTGTTTAAAAAATGTTTAGTCAATGGGGTGACTGGATGGCTCGGTCAGTTAAGGGTCAGACTCTGGATTTCAGCTCAGGTCATGATCTCAGGGTCATGAAATCAAGCCCTGCCCTTTGGGCTCTGCACTCAGCAGGAGTCTGCTTGAGATTGTCTCTCCCTCCCCTTCTCTCTCTCTCTCTCTTATAAATAAATAAATCTTTTAAAAAAATGTTTACTCATTTAGAAAACCTATATTACCCCTAAAGTCAAGCCTATGTACATTAGCCGGTTTAGTCATTTACATGGATTTATTGGATTAAGCCAGTATCAGGAGTTTAAACTGGTAGGAAAAAAAAAAAAAAAAGTTTGTCAGTCAAAGGACTGCATGTGTCAAAATCAAGTGAGAAGTAAACCAGGCTATGAGGCAGGGGTTTTCTAAGTTAAAATATTTTACTGAAGAGTAACATTTATAGATGAAGATGCACAAATTATAATGCATAGCTCAGTGAACTACCACAAAACGTCACACCAATGTTACCACATCCCTCCAAAATAACTGAAACAATAAAAGACCATGGGAGACCCTTAACTGCCAATACTATCTTGAATACCGTAGATTAATGTTCTCTGTTTTTGGACTTTATATAAATAGAGTCATGCAGAAGTATCTGGTTTCTTTGCTGGATACTATATTTTTTAGATTACCCCATGTGATATTTTTGTTGCAGTAATTCATTGATTTTCTTGCTGCTAATGTAACATTGTGTGATTACAGTACAAGCTATATATCCATGCTATTCTTGGTGAACATGCAAGTTATTTGTAGTGTTTGAGTAACAAAACTGACTTTACTATGGTTATTTTTCTCTCCTCTATTCTATTAATATGGTAATTTATGTTGATTGATTTCTACATGTTCAACTAACCTTCATGACTAAAATAGACACAACTCTGCTGTATCTTCCTCTTTATATATTGCTTTATTCGGTTTGCTTGCATTTTGTTTAGAATTTCTGTAAAATGTTCATTAAAGATTTTGACTTTTAAGCTTTTCTTATGAGTACTTGTCAGCTTTTTTTTTTTTTTTTTTGACTCTATATAATCCTCCTTCATAAATTACGTTTGGAAGTAACCTCTCTGTTTATCTCCGTTAAATCTGTAGGACCTATAGTAATGCCACCTTTTAATTATCCATATTGTTTGTGTCTTCTCTCATTTTTTCATGATCTGTATCACCAGGTTTATCAATTATTTTAATATCAATTTTATTTAACTTTCTGAAGAACCAACTTGTCTTTGTTGATCTTTTCTATTGTTTTTCTTTTCAAGTTAAAATTTCCACTCGACTTGTGCAGTTGTGTAACTATTTTAGTTCTGTCATTTTGCTTTATATTTTCATACTATCTTTCATTAAATGCATATAAATTGTGAGTGATATCTCCCTGGCAAATTAAACAGTTTATCATTATGCAATGTGTCTCTCTATTTGTATTTTTTTAAAGATTGTATTTATTTATTTATTTGACAGAGAGAGGGAGCGCATGTACAAGCAGGGGGAGTGGGAGAGTGAGAAGCAGTCTCCCCCCTGAGCAGGGAGCCCAATGCGGGGCTTGATCCCAGGACCCTGGGATCATGACCTGAGCTGAAGGCAGATGCTTAACCGACTGTGCCACCCATGCGCCCCAACTCTATTTGTATTTTTAAACTTAAAATCTATTTTATTTGATTTTAGTGTAGTTACAGCAACTTTCTCCATCATTTTACTTTGAAACTTTCTGTATCCTTCTATTACACTGTATCTTTTGTAAGCACCTTTCAGGTAGAGATTATTTGGCATTTATATTCAGGGTGACAGTCTGTTTTTTAATTGGAATGTACAGTTTATTTACATTTAATCAACTGCCAACAAATTTTGCTTTAAATTTACTGTATTATTTTTTTTTCTTGCAAGATGATTTTTAAAGCAAATGAATCTTGGCTTAATTGGCCATATAAAATACCTGTACTCAAGTCTCCAGGTATTTCACTTTTATTTCCAGTTTTGGATTATGTTTTGACCCATCTACTCCAAGTGAAAAGTAAATAAGAGTGTGATATCTGGTGCCCAGGCTGAGCTAAGTGGCTTTCAACTCAAGAGACAAGTCTTTCATGTAGAAAAGGGCCTGTTTGAGATATTTTACAAATAGATAGAGATTTTATTTATGTTGGTGAAATAATTCCCCCCTCCCCCACTACCATTTTGTCCCTCCACCAAGCTGTTCCTTTAATTATGTTTAACAAAGCTTAACTTTGAAGAACCAGAAAACTCTGAAAGTCAGTGTCAGCCCTGGGTAAGGCAATGATAATTCTGCAGAGAAAGCTGCAAAATTAGTTTTTTCTTTTGAGGTTTTTGTTTTTGTTTTTGTTTTTTAACCTTTTTACCCCTTTCATCCACTTGTCCCACCACCACCTCTTTCCTCTGACAACCACCAATCTTCTCTTTATCTATGAGCTTGTTTGGTTTGGGTTTTAGATTCCATATACAAGATACATTTACCATATTATTTGATTTATATTTGTACTGCATGTTCTCTATTCCTTTTCTTCCCTTTCTTGTCTTTTTAAACATTACTTAATTATTTTTATTTTGTTTTCCCTTCTATTTGTGAGTCTAAATTGTCATTATTTTTTTAGTGTTTACTCATGAAATTATAATATGATTTCTGGATTTATCAACCTCTAATAAAAATTAATAGTCTTAAAGAGCAAACATTTAGTTTATCGCCTAAATCGGAACACTTTGTGAGTGAAACAAGCCTCTGCCTAGATAAGGGCATATGCAAACCAGAACTTATATTCACCCTATATTTTTACTATTGCCCAGATAATCTATGGACCTGGTGACACATTAACTCTCTTTGTTTTTGTGATTGATGTGCCACATTTGTTGTGTATTTTAATTCTAAATATATTCAAACCCAAAATGAATTATTATTGCTCTTGTGTAATGAATATTTACTTAAGTTTACCGACATATTTACTGTTCTTTTTTTTTTAAAGATTTTATTTATTTATTCGACAGAGATAGAGACAGCCAGCGAGAGAGGGAACACAAGCAGGGGGAGTGGGAGAGGAAGAAGCAGGCTCCCAGCGGAGAAGCCTGATGTGGGGCTCGATCCCAGAACTCCAGGATCACACCCTGAGCTGAAGGCAGACGCTTAACCGCTGTGCCACCCAGGTGCCCCCATATTTACTGTTCTTACTGACCTTCATTTCTTCCTGCATCTCTGGCTTCTGTCTGTGATTGTATTCCTCTCGCCTAGAGAAAATTCTGGAGTGCTTCATTTGTTGAAGCATTGATGGAGATAGTTTTCCTCAATATTTTTCTGAAGAATATTTTTATTTGTTTCTATTTTCTAAGGGAAATTTTCACTGAATGTAGAATTATAGGTTGGACATAATTTTCTCTCAGATTCTATTATCTTCTAATTCCCATTGTTTATCATGAGAATTCAGCGATCAATCCTATCCTTCCCTTAGTAGTTTTTCTGTGATGTATCTACATGTGATTTTCCTCATTGTCACCATTCTTAAAGTTTTGGACCTTCTTGAACCTATAGCTCCATTGTCTTCTATAGCTCAGTCTTCTTTTAGTTTCGTAAAATTTTCAACTATTATCTCTTCAAGTACTTCTTTTGTCCTGTAATCTCTCTCCTCTTCCTCTAGGACTCCAAATACACATATATTATTTCTTTGTACTGTGTCCTGCTTGTCACTTATGCTCTTTTCTCTGTCATTCCTCTGTTTGTGTATCTCTACGTCATTCTGAATATTGTTTTCTGAGCTATATTCCTCATCACCGTTCTGTCTCTAGCTCCGCATATTTGCTCTTCAACTCGTACATTGATGTCTTAATTTATTGTGTTTTTTTATCTCAGTGATTTCCAGTTATTCTTTTTCATAGTTTCCACTTCCCTACTAAAATTCTTTATTTTGTCTTTGAATTGTTCAAATATAGTTAGCAATCATGTCAAATGATTTAATTTAATCTTCTGGATACCCTGTGTGTTATGCAAAGTAATGGCTCCTCAAAATATCCACATCTGAACCCCCTAGAACATGTGAATACATTAGGTTACACAGCCAAGGGAAATTAGGATTGAAGACGGGATTAAGGTTGCTAATAAACTGACTTTTTTATGGAGAGATTATTTCATCTTGAAATGAAGAGATAGTTATGACCTTGAGATGGTGAGATTATTCTGGACCCAGTGTAATCACAAGTGCCTTTGTAAGTGGAAGAAAGAAGCAATTTAGAGAGAACCAGAGAATGTTGTGTGAGGAGGATTCTGCCTCCTTCATTGCTGTCTATGAAGTTGGAGGGATGAGGCCACTAGCCATGGAATGTAGGCAGTCTCCACAGTCTGGAAAAGGAAAGGATATGGATTCTCTCCTTGAGCATCAAAAAATAGCATAAGCCTGCTAACACCTTGATTTTAGTCCAATAAAATCCATTTCATACGTCCAATCTCCAGAGCCATGAGATTCTAAGTGTGTGTGGTTTTAAGTCATTACATTTTTGGTGATTTGTTAGAATACCCATAGAAAACTAATACAGTTTGTAAATCTATTTCCATTGTCTTTTCCCTCCTTCTTTTGCTTTAGCTAAATATCTTCTTGTAAGCCTACAATGGTATTCTTGTTAGAGTATCTGATATTGTATATGAAAAATATACAGACCCTGTGAAGCTCCAAAAGGGATTAACTTTCGTTGTGGGCAGACAGCTAGCTAAATTAAGAGCAGGTCCCCTTAGTCTAATCAAGGATTGAGATGATGCTAAGGTGGACTTGAGTTTTCATTAAGGCTGTTCTACTTCAGGTCCATTCATTCTTATTTGCAACTAAAATCTTGGCATTTGAAAAACATCTTTATTTTTGGTAGGGTCTTCCCTTGCATTTTCATACTTTCCACCCTGTTAGAGTCTCTGCTTAGCCTTGAGCTTCTCAACTAATAGTTGGAATTAGTAATTGTCTTGAGAGGAAAACCAGCACCAAATACCAATTTACCTCTCTTGGCTTCCTTACTCTCTAGGGTCATTTGCCCATAAATATCCACTATCTTGGTAGCATTCTGTTGCCTTTAAAACATATATCTTTAAATATTATGTCCCATTTTCTTGATAGAAATTAGCAGCAGCATTGTTCCAAACAACTTAGTCCATTTTCTAAAGTTGAATTGCTACTTTTGTAGAAGCAGAGGTGCAGAGTAGAAAGAGCAATTAGAAGCTCCTTTTTCCAACTTTCTTACTGGTCCAGAAATATTCTTAACATCAATGTTATGTTGATAAATGTTTACAACAAGCTCTTTAAAAAAAAATCCCTGATTTGTGGTGTTTGATTATATCTAATGGTAAATATTTCCACCATAACCGATTTCAAGCTACCTTCCTGACATCATTGAATTTGGAGTTTGGAAGAGATTGTTACATTGGCTCGTGAGTCAGTATGAGCCAGCTCCAACACACGATTTGATCGCACCTTAGAAATATGATGCAAAGTGGTCATAACAACTGTGGAAGCACCCTTGTGCCAGCATATTATTTTATTATCAAAGGACTAGTTTTAAACACATTACTCATGTTACTCATTTACTAACTGAATACATATTGAACCCACACTAAGTGCCAGACCCTAAGTGAATACTGATGTTGCAGTGGTGAACAAATGACACAGAACACCTGCTTTCTTTAGGTTTATATTCAGGTGGATCAACAAATGTTAAACAAATCATTATCCAAATAAATATTTAATTGCATATTGTGATAAGCCCTATGAAGTAAAAGATAGGGTGCTATGAGAGATAATATTGGAGAATCTAATTTAAATAAAGGAGGCCAGAGAGAATGTTTTTAAAAATGACATTGAAACTGAGACCCCAAAGATGAAGAATCAGCCAGGCTGAGTGTAATGATTTGTCCTACATCATAACAACACCATCTATTCAATTGTCTACTTTCTGGAGAGAAACAATGCAGGTAAACTCATTCTTCCACATAAAAGTTTCAAACTATTGACAGAAAGGATTACATTCTAACTTTAAATCCACTTTTATCTAAATAGCCATCTCCTGGGGCACCTGAGTAATTCAGTTGGGTAAGCATCTGACTCTTGGTTTTCAGTTCGGGTTGAGATCTCAGGGTCGTGAGATTGAGCCCCATATCAGGCTCTGCACTCAGTGCAGAGTCTGCTTGAATTTCTGTTTCCCTCTCTCACTGTCCCTCCCCCTCTGTGCTTATGCTCTCTCTCTCTTTAATAAATAAATAAATCTTAAAAATAAACAAATAAATAAAGAGCCATCTCCTGGTTCACATTCATCTCCAATCTGATGTCTTAGACAAGTGTTCAAGAATTTTCTTTAACTTGGTATTCTTCTCCTGAAATCTCTCTATACTTACCAAAAGTGTACTAAAAATCTGATAGATGTTCCAGAATCTTACACAATAGTCTATATGTCTATTAATAAGTGCAGAAGAAACTGAAACTGTTATCTTTATGTTTTGGGACACAATTCTATAATTAAATTTACTGCATCCTTGCATATCTACGTCATGGTGATCATATTATTAGTAACGTTTCCGAAGTCTACAAGAACCTAAAGTGCCTTCCCAATAATAGAAATAAGATTTAACTATGCTATTGTTAGTTTTAATGTTAAGCTAGAATTTTTGTATTCTCATTTTTGAAATTGCTAACATACTTCAGGAAGTAGTTATTTTCTACCAGCACAAACAGTTGATGAATCATTATACTCCATTCACTATTCCTTTTTTTCATGTTTGCTATAGCAACTTGTGAACACTAATGTGAAATACAAAAAGTTTAATTAACTCAGTGGATGAAAAGGGTAATATTCCCCCCCAGAGGATATTTAGCCATATCTGGGGAAACTTTTAGTTGTTACTTTTGGGGCAGTTCTACTGGGTAAAGGCCAGGGGTGCTGCTAAACATCCTTTAACATATGGAATAGCTTCTCTCACAGCAAAGGATTATGCAATCCAACGTGTCAAAAGTGCTAGGTTTGAGAAAACTTGAGTTAACTAGATTGATTTACAGATGACCAATATTTATACTTGGACTATGTAGCTACTGGATTCAAACTTTAGGTAGTAAACTATGGCTAATATTACATTCTGATTAATATTACCTCACACATTTCCATATGCTGCCATATGAATACAGATGGACTTTCAGTTATCATTCACAACACCAACTACACACAGCCTCGTCACATAAATAGAAATCCCTCCTAAATACCCTAAAGGTTTTAAAAGCAAATCATGACAATGTAAAGTTAATTTCATACCTTTTTATAATTATTTATTTAATTATTTGTGTTCGATATACCCGTTGGGTGTTTTCCTCCCTTTCCATATGACAGAGATTGTACGCCCAGGGGAAGGAATTTGATAATCTATGCAAGTGGACTCCTCCCCCATTAGAAGCTCATTGCAGTCTTTAGCTTAAACCTATTTTATTTCCTGGTTACAAAAGTGGGTTTTAGGACAAAATGCTGCATCTGTGGAGATTCAAGGCAACATTTACATCCCACCAAATGGCACTGGAGGAAGTAGAGATGCGGGTAGGACACCATGGATACTTAGAAGGAAGAACCCATTCTGATCAAAGGATCTCATGTGCTGACTTTGAAGACAATTAGATCTGCTTAAATTTCTTCTTCAAGTCCAACAGTACTCAAATATTCTATTTTCCGTACTTTTAAGCATTTTTGCTTAGCTGGCAGGAAAAAGGTCTGAGTTTTTCAGTCTCTGACTCCAGACTCAAGAGATCCCTGAAATGACACACAGTTTTCCTGAGGCCAGTGTTAGGGCCTGGGAAGTTGTGTGCCTCTGTGCTGTGATCACTGCTCTTACTTACTCTCCATCTGCATCATGTATGAACTTAACTTTGTTATGCATACCTGCCAGCTGCCGCAGAGTGATAGCATTGGGACATCAGAGGGACGAATGATACAGAATTGACCTACTGATATGTTCAAGGTTCTGAAACAGAACTGATCTCAAGATCAGTTTTAGGATGACCTTACTGCCAGTGAAATTACTCAGACTACTGCACTAATTCAAATTCGTGCCTCATCATTTTTTTCCTGCAGATAAAGGAATAACTCACTTAATAAAAATAAAAAGGATTATTTTTGCCAAACTATAATTATTGGATGCTTGAAAATATGACTGTGTTTGCCGGCTATGTTCTCAAGTGACAAACGGAAGACCCCGGGGCCAGTTAAATGTTAGCTCCATGATAGCAGGAGCATTGCTCTGTGCAGAGCCGTACCTTGTGGTCTATCAGAACCCAGCATACAACAGGTTCTCAGTCGCTGCTGAGCAGGGCATGAACGTAGTCATTTCAGTGGATACAGCACTATCTTTTATTTAACACATGTTTACTTTAGCTGCTAAAACAATGTTGTTTGTTGGTTGCTTTTCCATTGTAACTTCTCCCAATATCTATAGCTATTCAACTGATAGGAAATAAATATCAGAGACTTATGACGAGACAGGCTGTCCACTCAAAACAGACTTTATCATCCTAAATTTTTCTCTGTTGAAAACAAATAGGACTTCAGCTGTGCCTGTTATCTGCTCATAAGGCTAAGCACAGTTAGAGAGGAAAAAAAGATTTCTGAAATGTCTCCCATTGTCACTCTACCTTTTATGACTGAAGATACATTCTTATTCTGCAAACTGATGAGCTGAATTTTATTAAGAGAGATTTGTAGCAAGACTCAAAAAGATTTGTGTAATATTCTCTCCTGTACTAAGAAAAGATTTTCCCATTCATCATCAATGGTTGATAAGAAGTGCTATTTTAACAACATTTCTGATGATGAATGAGCATATCCTTCTTTCATATTAAAATAAATATTAAAAAACAATCTTCCTGAATCATGGAAAAAATCTTTCAATACAGTTTAATCATAAGAGTAGAAGTGAGATTAGCAGAGGGAGGATATATATGGAGAGCGCAGCCTATCACACTGTCTATTCTCCACCGTCTACAATTACAGGAGAGGAAAAGATAACCAAGTCCGCATTCTGCAGTGCAACTAAGACACTAGTGTTGTTAATTTTAAATGTATATTTCTGTCATACACTAGAAAACAGGAGAGAGATATTAAGCCCTAGTTAATTATCCTCATATGAAAGAATATCCCCAGAAAACATCACAAGCTCATTCCACTTTACAATCCTTAAGTTCATAGGTATAGAAATTAGTGTTAAGTCCTTTTAAGAGTATGTGCAGCAATCTGACTTATTTAAACTTCGGGGCAGTCTGCTAAAAAGGCAATTTTTTTTTTGAAACTAGGACTTGATCATGATTAGGTCTTTTGTCACATGATTGAGGAAGGATAAATGGGTAGCCATAGGATGCTATTTAATGACTCTGAACATTTTACATAGTCTGCATAAATGTCAGTTTGAAATAGCTATGACAATAGTACTTCACTCAGGAGCTTGGGCCCTTAAAGCATTTCCATTAAACATCTCATTTGGAAAGAAAAAGTCAAGTTATTTTAAATCTTACTAGGTACAATTAAGATGATGGTTTCATCTCAGTGCAAGATATTGGTTGGAGTTTAGGGATGAATTAAAATGTAAACAAAAGCTCCTAAATACTTTATCTTTCCTTTCTAAAATCTGCTTTTCCATCTAGAAAAAGTTTGTCAATGTTTAACAGGTATATAAGTGTAAAATGTGGTCATTAGGCTAACAAACTTAGATGTTTTAGAGTTAAGATTATCCCTTCAGATCCATTCATGTGACGATAATAGAAAAATCTGCTAATGCTGGCTCAGTGTAGGGGTGCCACAAATAGCAGGGAAAAGGCTAGAGCAGAAGAGAAGAAAAATGCATACACCACAGAGGGTTAATTTGTGAGCACGTGTGTGGCATCCCCTAAGAACTCCAAAAACTCTCGGGGTACTCTGTCAAAGTTAAAGGTCCTGCAATTGAAAATGATTCCAAAATACTGTTTGTTAAAGCTGATGGGATCTTTGTTATAAGATCATACTGATGTGGTCAGAGAAAGCACAAGAAACCAGCATAAAAGGGAGCTAAAAAAGAGAAATTGACTCATTAAACCCTTTTTTTTTTGTCTTCTAATAATCTATATATGTAATTGCAACACAACCAGTTAAAAACAACTGGTTAAAAATTCAAATTATTAATCTCTGTTAATATAATGCATACAATCTAGAATAGATAGAGTTCTAACTAATAAACCCTACCCATATGTGGATTTGAAGGGGATTGAAATGTCTTCCTTCTCAAAAATGTTTTGGCCCTGACCTTGCCCATACCTGAAGTTCTCAAGTCTACCCACAGACATTGACTGCTCTGTCCTCACAGTCTGGTCGTTCTACTCTTAATACATACTCCACCAGGTAAAGGTGTTGAAGGCCTGTGTTAAAATACAAAAGTTATGTGGAAGAGATCACATGTTAAGCACTCACATGCCATGAAGGCCTTAACTCATCAGATCGGTCTCAGTCACTCAGAAAGACCTTTCAGGGACCCAAACCTGGGCAAATATACGCATTTCGATGAAGTGGTATAAGCAGGCACTTCATTTCTAAGGTAGGATGTTCACAGAATGAGCAGAACACGTGCCTGTCATTAGTCTCTCTGCTTTTACCCTATCCTGATCTGTATCTATCCAGAAAATCTAGGTACTCTTTTTTCTCTAATTTTCTAACATATACATGAACACATATATGCCCACACTCAGGTCAGGGTATATAATTAGACATTTTGCTTTAAGAAATCTTGAGCAATGCAGAAGCTGGACGTCAATCCAACTTCCAAGGTTTTTTTCTAGTTTTACCTCGAACAGCTCTTGCGCTCGTTTTACTATTCACAGCTATTACTTATTGAATGCTTGGAGTTTGATGGTCTTTGAGATAAATGCTTTAAGCAGCAGAACCAGGATTTGCACATCGATCTATCTGATTTTAAGGTATGAAAATAAAATTAAAAAAAAAAAAACACTAAGATCCACTTCTTAGCTGCAAGTTAAAAAAAGGGGGGGGGATCAGAAACACATAGCCTGAAGGTCTTTGCATCCTACGTTTCTACTGGAGCCAAGTAACAAAGGTTTCATTTTGAAAAACAGGTGTTCTGTTTGCCACATCTAGGCGGCTGCCTTCCTTTATATAACCTGCCTTAACTAGACCCATAAATATGTCAATTTGCAGCATTTCACCTCTCCTGTGCTGCCTCATACTCATTTATGATATGAGATGAACAGGATTCCCTGTTATTTTAAAACACCACAGCTTATAAATCAATCACACTAAATACTATTCAAAAGTATCATCAGAGGATGAATAAAGTGCCTTAAGTCAGCTGTTACTTGACTTCTTGTGAAGTAAGACCCATATTGTTAGTGAAACCATTTTCAAATATTAATTCTAACCAAAAAAAGAAGCCTAAAAAGATCAATGAAAAGTAATATTGAGAAAAATACTGTTATCTGTAGTATGATTTCATGGCCGTGAGTAGCTTATCGTGTGATTTTATAAGGCATCAGAAACTAAGAGAATTAATTCTTCACAACTCATAGCTATCTACTTATAAATTCTTCCAGTATTCAAAATTATCAAAGCTCATTTGAAAACATATGTATGTGTTAAAATTTAGAAACAAGATATTCTATGTTCAGTATGTGTTTAAACTGTTAAAAATTTTAGCATACACCAACAAGAGAAAAATCATTAAGTCACATCATATAAGAAAGCTAAGTTAGAAATTCTAATCAGAAGTACATAGAGTAACAGGGCAGCCAAACTCCAGTTCTCAGGGGAGATCATTTGCTTACTGTAAATGATAATTTTGTGTGTCAATAAACATAGAGATAACTATGCAGTATGAAAACAAGATGTTAATTAAGTCAGTTCAGTGAGGGGTAAAAATCAAACCAACTGGCTATCTGGCATCAGTTATTCAAATTAATCCGTTGATTGAATTTTCTTACTGTTTCTCCTAGTTACTTTGTCATATTGTAATCAGACTATGATTTCCTCAGCAGGAGCGGAATGAAGCCTCGCTCCACCATGAGCATGGGTCCAGAAACCAACATAAAATCTATCAGAGGAGAAATGCCTAGAGAAGTTTCTAACAGGTTTTCCAAAAGCTAATTAATATTCAGTAAAGAAGTAATGAATTTTATATGGACTTGCTTAAGCTAAATTGTCATTCACTCATTCATTCGCTCATTTGTTTATATTAACAAATATCAATATAACAATATATTTCCTTAATTAACTCCCTTCTCTCACCCAAACCGCTTATTTCTGTAAGTGATGCCATAGTCCCTCCTGCTGGAATGGAGTTGTTTCATTTTCTGG
Organism: Ursus americanus; assembly: GCF_024610735.1. Classification (NCBI taxonomy): domain Eukaryota; kingdom Metazoa; phylum Chordata; class Mammalia; order Carnivora; family Ursidae; genus Ursus; species Ursus americanus. Next base: position 31,595,749 of record NC_142137.1, read on the forward strand.
CCTCTACCTGTGTTTTCATGCCACCTGTGATGCTGTTTGTTGAAGGACGCCAAAGATGCACGTGCACTGGTTCCCCAGTTCTTGACTGCTCATTAACCACAAATGGCAGCAAGCACTCTACTTCCAAAGAAACGAACGTTACTATGTCAAGTACAGCAAACTGATGATGACTTTCTTAACTCTCAAGTGGATCTTTCAGATGGCAGCTTAAAATATAAGGGGTTTTTTTAGTATGTAAAGTTTCAGAATTGTATTTGTATTTGGTGAACTCTTCTGCAGTAATCAAGGTAAAAACTTTAAATTAGTATTTTAAAATACTCGTATCTTTTGCTTCCATTATCCACCTAAAGATTTGCTGATACATTTGATCCCTAAGGCAGTCTAAGACATTCCAGTTGGATTTTTTTAAAGATATTGCTTAATTACACTGTCCAAGAAAAAACATATTCCAGAATCTCTCAAAAAAGACACAAAGACAAATAAAGGTGCATATTTCGTATCATTAAGAAATTACTGCATGGCTGGTTGCAACTTAATATTATGAAGCCATGACAAATTAATCACACCAATGCTGCATGGGCCCATGAAGCTGCCAGAAATATCAAGTAAAAATACAAATTATATTTGAGTAATTGAACATTATATTTCAAATGAAATATTTAAAAGACAAAATGATGGTAGTTAGGGTGTATGGCTATAAGCGCAAAGAACATTATGTAATGAATGGTACCATTCAGTCAAGAAACAAAACCATCAATGATCAACTTCACTTTCCTATCTTACATTCAGAAAAAAAAATCAAAGTCCCAATTTCCAAATAAGTAAATATTTCCATTAATAAATCTATAGATCCTAATGCCTGTGGTGAAAAAAAAAACTGTGTACTTCTCTGCTAATTAGCAGAGAGTACATAGCATTTCTTAAATTAATATTATGAATTAAACTTTTTATTTAATAATTATTTGATTACTCTCCTTTCCAAACACAAGAGTAACATTAAAGAATGTTATAAAATTTAAGTCAGTAACAAGAAAATATTCACTATGTGATTCAAGAATAAGAAAAGACAGATTATATATTAAAAGATATCTAAAGCAAAAAGAAACTTTCCATTTTATTTGACATAAATGATTTCTTATTTTATAAATGTCTAGACACCAAACAATCATTAACCAGCTGAGGTTTGTCATTGTTTCCAAATAAGAAGCTCAAGATCCAGCAAATTGTTTTCCAATTGATTTTTGCATAGGCAAGCCCTATACAAAACTTCTCTCAACCTCCAGAGAGCTGAAGACCCAGAGAAACTAAATAGCCTGAAATCGAAGGAGAGTAGATGCCCAAAAGAACAACGGAAGGTGAGCCCTTGCTCACCTTTGGCAGAGCTCAGGGGTTAAAGACACAAGGAACCATAGAAGTGAAGAATAATAACTCATCTAAGATTGTTAACAAATTTATAGAAGGCAAATAGTGTGCAAGTATAGAAGCCACGGGGTCAGCAGATACAAGAGGAGTTTGCACTCGCTCTAATCCACAAGCCTCTAATGAACATTCCTGAAGAGACGAGGGATAGAACATGAGGTTAGAGAAAGCCTCCCTTCATTGTACAGTCCTGAAGGAGAGGAGCAGCCAAAGCTCCAAGGAAAGGAACCAAGTCCTGTCCAGACCGTTCTGCCCTACAAAACCAAAGCCTCGTCACTTAAGGGACAGGATACAAATGAAGACCCTTTGCAGTGGGAAAAGGGTACAAAATTTTAATATACCCCTGGAAGAGAAGCAGGAAACAATCCTGGACCAAGGATTCTATATGAGATTTTACTAAGGCCCTCCTACTGCAGGTAAAGGGGCAGGAAACTCCCACATAAGAACCGCCCAAGATACAGGTGGCTAGAATACTGACACAGTTCTATCCCTGAAACCCAGTACGCAGAGCCTGCCTAAGACTGGGACTACAGAGAAAACAGAGACCTTCCTTCCCCTCTGTCTTCCAGTAGAGACTAGCAATCAAAGAGTAAAAAGCCAATAGTGGTGTATTTCTGGGGAGAAGTAAAAGAATGGACAAAGATCCAGACACACAGGAAAGGCCACGGTCTGAGGAAGACAGAGAAATGCTTACTCTAAGCACACGGTAACACCAGAAGAATCTGAAGCTAATGGTTCAGTGAAGACAACCACAGCCACCTCACAGCCCAAACTCAGAACCTATCTCCTGAAGAGAATGATTTAACTACCTACATTAAGAATATAGTAGAAGAAGCAAACCATTTATGGACATTAACACTTTTTACCTAATTCTATACTGCTCCAGCCATGATTTCTAGAATTAAGTCACAAATTAGAGATACACAAAATGTCAAGGAAAACTATTGTTGAGGGGCCAATAGAACTAGTTATTGGAGCTATTGAGCAGAGAATTAAAAATAATTATGATCAATACATATAAAAATTATCATGGGTAAGGTAGACAACATGAATGATCAGGTAGCTAGTTCAGCAAAGAAAAAGATGTAAACTACAAGGAAGAATCAGATGAAAATCTTGGAAATGAAAAATACAGTAACAGAGATGAATAATGCCTTCACTGGGTTCATCAGTAGACTGATATAATTTTTAAAAATCAGTAAATTTGAGTATAGGCCAATAGAGGTAGCACAAACTTAAATACGAGCAGAAAAGATTACCTATGAGCTGTGAAATAACATGAAATGGAATAATATTATCGCAATTAGAGTTTCAAAAGGAAGAGAGAGAATGAGATAGAAGAAATGTTTAAAAAAGATCATGGTGAGAAATTTCTAAAAATATTTTATTTTATTAAACTACAGAGCCAATAAACTTAGGAATCTCAAGTAGAAAAAAAAATGCCCCTCCCAAAAAACCTAGGAAAAAAGCATATTTTAAACGCCAAAGGCCAATGATAAAGAGAAAATCCATCTACAAAAGACAGAAATTTATTTTCTCAGTCCTGAGGCATTGAGTGGTGGCTGCTTGGCCCACTGATACAGAAGGAGACAGCCTTGTCCCACAAGGCCTGTGCGCTCTGAGTTTGTTTTGGGAGTGGAGGACTAGTGATTTCTGAAATGCTTTTGGGATCATTCTTCACGTCCTTGAATAACATTCATTTGCATTTGCACCTGACTAGTTCTAATGATCAAAAGAATAATAACAGTTGTTTTAGAATCCAAGAAGTCCAATAGCCTTCCCTCACTCTGTCCCATTCCCAGCCCCTTTAATCCAAACTTGCAGTGTTACTACTGGTATAATCCTATAACTGCTTTATCAAGTGATAGTCCAGTCATACCCTCAATGTTCTTTCCAGAACATGCTTTCTCACTTTTTGCAATATGGATAGGCTGAGAATTTTCCAAGGCTTCCCACTTTGGTTCCTTTTTGCTTATCAGCTCCTTCCATTTATCTCTCCTCTTCATTTTGCCATAAGCAGCAAGAAGAAACCAGGCTATGTCCTCAACACTTTGCTTAGAAATCTCCTCAGATAAATACCCAAGCCTATCACTTGCAATTTTGACTTTTCACAAAACACTAGAACAGAGTTCAGTGAAGTCCTTTGCCACTTTGTAACAATGATCACCACTCCTCCAATTTCCAATGTTCCTCATTTACACCTGAGCTCTCACCAGAAGCACTTTTAATGTTGTCCTTATTCCTGCCAACAGTGGCATTCTTGACTTTTTCTAACAGAAACCCCTTCCAGCTTCAAAACTTTTCTAGTTGTTATCCATTTTTCAAATCCAAAGACTTTTCTACAGTTTCAGGGATTTGTTGTAACACCACACCACAGTTTTGTACCAAAATCTGTAACTTAGCTCAGCCTGCCATAACAAAATACCACAGACAGGGTGACTTCAACGAGAGATTCATTTTTTCACAGTTCTGAAGGATGGAAGTCTAAGATCAAGCTGCCAACAGGTTTGGTTCTTCCTGAGGCTTCTCTCCTTGGCTTGTAGATGGCCACCTTCTCGCTGTGTCCTCACACAAGTGTTTTCTCCATGTACAGCCATCCCTGGGACCTCTTCCTCTTCTTATATGGACACCAGTCATGTTGGGTTAGAGCCCCACCCTTAGGACCTCATTACTCTTTATGACCTCGTTATAGACCCTATCTCTTATTGCAGGTACACTAGAGGCTAGGACTTCAATCTATTAATTTTGTGGGGACACTTGGTCCATAACACTAGCTGATTCCAAACTAAATAGAAAGCTATGGTAGTTAAGACAGTATGGTATAAGCAAAAGGATAGACACATAGATGGCTAAAATAAAATAAAGAGACCAGAAAAGACCCATATAGCTCTGGTTAAATGATTTTAGACAAAAGTGCATAGACAATTCTGTGGTCAAAGGGTCATCTTTTTTAACAAATGGTGCTGGAACAATTAGCTGTCCATGTGTAAGAAAATGAACCTTGCACTATACATCAAAATTAACTCAGAATGAACCATAGGCCTACATCCAAAACCTAAAGATACAAAATTTCTAGAAAAACACAGGAGAAAATTTTTGTCACCTTGGGTAAAGCAAAAAAAAAAAAAAAAGAAAGAAAAGAAAGAAAGAAAAACAATTAAATATGATACAAAAAGCACGATCACAGGAAAATAAAAATAGACAAATTGAACTTCATTTAAGTAAAAATCAGAGTGCCTGAGTGGCTCTGTCGGTTAAGTGTCTGCCTTTGGCTCAGGTCATGATCCCAGGGTCCTGGGATCCAGCCCCGCATGGAGCTCCCTGCTCAGCAGGGAGGCTGCTTCTCTCTCTCCCCCCTGCTTGTGCTCTCTCTCTCAAATAAATAAATAAAATCTTTAAATAAATAAATAAATAAATAAATAAATAAATAAATAAAATCTCCTGCTTTTCAAAACTCATTATAAAATAAAAATACAAGCCTGTTGGTTTGTAACCAACGTATATGGTCCCACATATGGAGGGTAGAAGAACTCAAAGGGACAAACCACTCCAGGTTGGTAGGTGGCAGGTTTAACAAGGTTTAACAAGCAAGGCAACTTACTTATGAGGCTTGTCTTCAGGGACTACAAATGAGTAGTTTTCTGCATGTGCCCACCAGAATCTTAAAAGTTTATATAGATGCTTTAACTGGGTTCAATCACACATGCTGTCCAGAGGGTCTAAATAGCACATCACCATCTCAAGGCTGACTCCTTGTGGAAACTTCCAGGAGCCCAGAAGGCAAGTGGAATGCAAAAGGAGGGCCCGAGGAGCTCCCAGTGCCCGGATCCAGCTCACAGGTCAGCGGTCAGCCAGCAGTCACGTCCTCTCAATGACCTCTTCCACCAAAGCCACAGATTAGAGTAAAATATCTGATGAACACATATCTGATATGTGATATATAAAGACTAAATAATAAGACAATTTCCTTTTTTAGGGGGCACCTGGCTGGCTCAATCAGTAGAACATGTGACTCTTGATCTCAGGGTCATGAGTTCAAGGGTCAGCATGGCCTATGCCCGTGTGGGCATAGAAATTATTTTAAGAAAGAAGACAATCTAATTTTTTTAATGGGCAAAAACTTGAACAGACACTTTAACCAAAGGTGATATCGAAATGTCAGATAAACACATGAAAAGGTGCTCAGGGGCACCTGGGTGGCACAGCGGTTAAGCGTCTGCCTTCGGCTCAGGGCGTGATCCCGGCGTTATGGGATCGAGCCCCACGTCAGGCTCCTCCGCTATGAGCCTGCTTCTTCCTCTCCCACTCCCCCTGCTTGTGTTCCCTCTCTCGCTGGCTGTCTCTATCTCTGTCAAATAAATAAATAAAATCTTTAAAAAAAAAAAAGAAAGAAAAGGTGCTCAATATCAGTAGTCATTAGGGATATCCAACTTAAAACCAAAATAAGATATCATTGCATACCTATGATGTATAAAACCACAAAAAAAACCTGACATGATGAGGAGATAGAACAACCAGGACACTCAGCTATTGCCAAGTGGAATGCAATCTAGCACAATCATTTTGGGAAGAAGCTGAGCAGTTTCTTTTAAAATTAAACAACGCTCACCATGCAACTAAGCATTCCCACTCTTAGGTTGTTTTAAAGAATTTATTTTTTTAGAGCAGTTTTACATTCACGACAAAATTGAGAGGATACTGCAAAGATTGTACGTACACCTCACGACTAGAAAAAAATGACTACATGTAACATGAGCATCTCAAAAGCATTATACCAAATGAAAGAAGCCAGGCCCAAAACTTGGTAAAATTCCAGAATATGATACTTGGGGATAAGACAAAGCTATAAGAAATCAGTAGTCGCACGGGGCTGTGCGCATTACAAGTCAGGAGGAATGATTACAGAGGAACATTTGGGGACTTTGAGGGGTGATGGACGTGTTCTCTAGCTTGGCTGTTGTATACATGTCCAACAAAGAGACTCCTAGAACTACGCACAAAAACAGTGAGTTTTATATGCTTTTTCTTTTTCGATAAACCTCACTGAGAAGGAGGATTTCAAAATGAATTTTTTCATCCAGGTAATAACCACAGTTCATAGTTTGGCTACTTCCTTTTATTTCTGTGTGTGTGTGTGTGTGTGTGTGTGTGTGTGTACCCATGCGTACACATGTGCATGTGCACACGTGCATGTGATTGTCTATATATAATTTTGTATTCAGCACTTAGCACTGTACTGAGAACATTTTCTCAACTTTAAATCATCTTCCGAAATGTTATTTTTTTAAAAATGGGTAGCATCAAATTTCATGTTATGAGGGAAAAAAGTATACAAAATTTTTTGTTAATTATTATTAAATGATATAGTATATGAAAAGTTTAAAAATCCAATTGCTATCCAAATTTTAGTTGTTCATGTGTTCATTTATTTTTTTCACTCAGTCATTCAGCAAACACATATTGAGCATCACTGATAGAAAAGAAAATGGAATTAAATGGAAATTCATGCTCTCAAAGATATTACTGAGTAGTGAGGACACAACCAATTCAACAACTAATTACAATCCTAGAGACATATGTTATAACAGAGGTATAAAAAATGCAATTATTTATAATATTCATAAATTACTGTAAGACTTTCATGGTGAATCATTTGATACATTTAATCACCATTACTTTTAATGGTTTTTTAAATTTGCATTTATATGCCTACATTAATGAGATTTTCCTTGGTCATGGTGATTCTGGTCACTCTTGCTTTGAAAATATTCTGCACAAACCTCTGATGTGCAACTTTAACTTTAACTTGTCATTCATTAATTTTTTTCATGTGTCAGTTTTGGGCCACAACTCTCAAATGAAAATTCTTGCTCCTGAGCACGTTTCCCTCTGGTTTGGAGCCAACGTGACCATGAACTAGAAGGACCCAACTCTTGGTAGGGCCTTTCCATTTCCATCCAAGATCAAGTCATTGGCCCAATAGTCTATGTTTAACCCTTAACTAGCAATATAGACACAATATTTTATTTTATGCTTTACTATGAAGTTTAAGTACTGTCTACAGCAATGTATTTTATCACAAGTCCAAATACACACACACACACACACACACACACACGCATACGCCGAGTTCATCCATTCTTCAGAATAGTCTAAGTCTCATGTCCAAACGAAGCTGTTCCAGAGAAGGCACTGTGTTTGGACTACGTTGTTTGGGGGTGCTCAGAATTTCACTGGGCTGTCCTCACCTGACTTGCTCTGCTTCCTCAACTGCCATGCAAAACACTTCACAAACCAGATGGATGCTGAAGTATAGATTATCATAAAGTATTTCAAGGCACCTGCTTACATGAGTCACCCCGGGCTGCCATAACAGAATACCACAGGCTGAGTGCCTTCAACAACAGAAACTTGTTTTCTCACCGTTCTGGAGGCTACAAGTCCAAGATGAAAGTATCTGCAGATTTGATGTCTTCCGAGGCCTTTCTCTCCGAGGTTTGTAGGTGCCCATCTCTTTACTGTGTCCTCATGTGATCTCTCCTCTGTGCACGGGCATGTCTGAGTCCTCATCTCCTGTTCTTAGAAGTACACCAGTCATATCCGATTGAAGCTTCCTAATTTGACCTTTAATCTTAATTACTTCTTTGAAGGCCCTATCTCCAAATGAATTCACATTCAGAATTATTGGGGGTTAGGACTTCAACCCATGAATTTTGAGGAGACACAATTAAGTCTATCACAGCAGCTATGACATTTATGAGAGAGAAGCTACTGAAAAAAGCGTTTACTATACACTCATAAAGAAAAGGTATTACTGACTTCAAACAAAGTAACGTGTTATTCCTCTGAGGAAGTGGTAGGTTTTCTTAGAAACTGTGAATCGTGTAACTGATCATGTTTTGCATTTTGCTTTGACCAACAGGAATTCTAGGCTCAATTTAAGTAAATGTATTTTGCTCATTCTATGGTCTCTACTTGAATTTCAACTTTCCCCAGATTTTTCTCAGTTCATTTTACCTGCATTGTCAGAATCTTGATCCTTATCACTTTTTTCTCCATTTTATTATAGGCAGGATGCAAGACGATGCCCTGGGTAGTCAGTTTAAACTAATTAATGGTTGGGACATTTCAGCAGACTGAAAAATGCCAAACATCTAAGCGACCATGGAGACTACATCTGATTTTCCTGAGCTATGGTAAACCCCCTGCACTATACTCCACAGCATGTCTAATAAAAGCAGTATTTTCCTTTTTTTTTTTAAGATTTTACTTATTTATTTGACAAAAAGAGAGAGAGCATAGCAGGGGGAGCAGCAGAGGGAGAGAGAAGCAGCCTCCCCACTGAGCGGGGAGCTGGATGCGGGGTTCAATCCCAGGACCTCAGGCTCATGACCTGAGCCAAGGGTAGATGCTTAACTGACTGAGCCACCCAGGTGTCCTGAAAACAGCATTTCTGTGCTTCTGTTGTCTCCTCTACTCTAGTAGACATTTATTGTGTTTAGGTCACAGATTCCTCTGAAAATCTGAAAAGAGAAGTTAAAAAACCTTTTCTCCATCAAGAGAGAGTGCAGTGTGTTTGCTGCTTAGGGATACAGATCCTAGAGCCAGACTTCTGGGTTTAAATGCTGGCTTGACCCCTCAGTAGTCGTGACGCCCTAGGCAAGTTACATAAAATCTTAGTATGTCATTTTTCTCATGTGTAATAGGAAGATAATGGGAACATTGCCATCTTAGGGCTGTCATGAGGACAACGGGAGTAAAAACTCATAAAACGGTTAGAACAGCTCCAAACGAATAGGAACTGTTCAATCACTGGTCAGTCTCATCCCAGAAAAGTACACTCCAAAATTTGTGCATCATTTCAGTTCTCACAGACACCCTGAAGCTGCCCCCTCCCACCATGCCGTCCTGGGGACCCACGAACCCCGGTTCATAACTCCTGCTCCATCTGTCTTATCATGAGCAATAGATACAATTTAATCTAACTCGTAAACACAGTGTTTCTATTTTTGCTTCAATATTTGCTGAGCAGAGGCGCCTGGGTGGCAGAGTTGTTAAGCGTCTGCCTTCGGCTCAGGGCGTGATCCCGACGTTATAGGATCGAGCCCCACATCAGGCTCCTCCACTATGAGCCTGCTTCTTCCTCTCCCACTCCCCCTGCTTGTGTTCCCTCTCTCGCTGGTTGTCTCTCTCTCTCTGTCAAATAAATAAATAAAATCTTTAAAAAAAAATATTTGTTGAGCATGCACAGAATATTTAACAGAGAAGTGCCAAAGGATGATGATGCTGTTTGGGGGTTTATTTTACTTTCTTAAAAAAGAAATCAAAAGAATAAATCATTAGTCCAAATGACATTGGATTGTAGAATACCATTTTGCCATGTTATTGTTTTCGACATCAAGTAACACAGTCTTCTTTCATCTTGTTCTTTCACAAACATTTAGTGAGCATCTCCTTTGTAAACGCAGTCAGCTAAAGAGAGAGGGAAGGCTAAAGTGTTGGATTTTTCAAGTTAAGACTCAATGTGATTTGTGGAAGGATCAATGAAACCCCCAAAATCGGTATTGATTATGAAGCAATCAAAAAGATGGACTAATTGTTCTTTGTGCTGGTTTACCGGACACGTGTAGACAATCTCAGGCATCAGGTCTCCAACTATAATTTATAGTAGCTTGAACTTTCTATCCTTTCGTCCACCCAAAGAGTGTTAAAGATACCACTTGCATACGTTTTTGTGCATGTCATTAAGCAAAATAAATGGAAATATAAGAAACATTAAACTAAATTCAGTCTGTTCTTGTTAAAATGGAATTGTTTTTTAGTATCGTTTTTTTTCACCATACTCCCACATAACCAGCTCATCCACCGCAGCCTAAAAATTGGGGTCTGAATAAAAAATGAATTGGGTGTACTTGATATGAACACTAAAGAGGGGAAAATCCTTTAAGCAGAAGCTTATATTTTGTGATATAAAAGCTCTGCAATCCTCTATTATTGTGTGCTAAAAGGCCACTCTAGTTTTCAAATAATTTCGCATTAGCTTTGGTTCAGCAGTGATGTTCTTGTCTTTGAAGCAGCTTGCCCACAGCTCTTTAAGCCTTCATGTGTAAATTAAAGAGAATGAAAAATGGCTAGCATGCAGCATCTTAGAGCCCTTGACACTCCATCATTATTGCCACAAATGTCCTCATTAAATTTAATTCATTGATGTTCCTGGTCTAAACTATTTTTTTTCTCCTGAGAATAAAGTATATGGAATGCTTTTTTCTAACTCCAGTTTATTAATAACTGATCAGTAAAAGAAATCTTTAAGTTTAGTTAGGTAACAAGGGTTTATAGAAACTTCAACAACTGTAGAAGAATTTTCCACATGCGCACCACCTTAGTCGTTCTGCCTCAACTTGACTCGAGTTAATACAGCATAGTTAGAATAATCTCAATAAATGTTAAAAAATTTATTTGTAATAAATAAACTCAGCAATGAGATTAAGTAATTATTCAAAGGATTGATGCTAGCTAGTATTTCAGTAAATTATCTAAAAATTTTATAGTTCCCTTCCTTATTTGGGGGGAAATGGTAAGATATCAATGAGTTAAGAGAAAAAAATCTACACTGATATTTTCGCTGCAACGAATTCTGGAAAAAATTTAACTCAATTGTAAGTACACTGTCACACTGAAATTATGCCTTCTGAAAAAGAAATAGTTACACATATGCTAGGACAGTCAGTAGCAGAAAGAGGAAATAAAACTGAGGAATAAAGAGAGGCATTCAAAAAGCTAATTCTAAATAGAATAAGGATGAAGGAAAATATGGAGGGAGGATGGCTTCACTGTTGTTCTAGGAGGAGATGAGAATATCAGGACACCAACCAGATCTATGATTATGAAGACTGGAAGCCTGACAAAATCAGTGGGGAGTGAAAACAACCCAGTGTCTATCGACAGATGACTGGATAAACAAAATGGGGTGTCTATACACACAATGAAATACTGCTCACACATGAAAAGAATGAAGTTCTGACACATGCCTCCATATAAATGAGTCTTAAAGACATTATGCCAAGTGAAATAACCCAGATAGAAAAGGACAAATGTCCGATGGTTCCACTTACATGAAACATCTACAATAGGTAAATGCACGGAGACAGCAGGGATATTATAAGTTCTCAGGGGCTTGCGGAGGGGAGAATGGAGAGTAATTACTTAATCAGAACAGTTTCTGTTTGGGTTTGGGGAAATTGGGGGTAGATGATAGTGATGGTTGTACAACATTGTGAGCACAATTCCATTGAAACGTATACTTAAAAATGGTTAAAATGATAAACTTTGTATCTATTTTACCAGTTTTAAAAAATAGATATATCTCCCCATTTCCCTTCCCCCCACACACACACACTGCAAGTTAAAGGTATCAGGAGATAATACATATTAAGAACTTAGCATGGGGGCGCCTGGGTAGCGCAGTCGTTAAGCGTCTGCCTTCGGCTCAGGGCGTGATCCTGGTGTTCCGGGATCGAGTCCCACATCGGGCTCCTCGGCTAGGAGCCTGCTTCTTCCTCTCCCACTCCCCCTGCTTGTGTTCCCTCTCTCGCTGGCTGTCTCTCTGTTACATAAATAAATAAAAAATCTTTTAAAAAAAAAAATAAGAACTTAGCATGGAGATAATGCATTGTACCTGGCATGTGGTATATAAGCAATAAACACCAACTGTTTTAAAAGACGGAAAAAGAGACCTCCATCTTTAAAGGGATGGAGGCAATAGAACTGGAAGTTTAATTCATATACATTTGTTTGCTTTGCATGCCTTTCACAAGGTGGAGCACATAGCTTTGCACCAGTAGACATTTGGTGTATGTTTGCTGAGTGACTAGTTGAGCAAGCTTGGGCTTAGTTACCTTGAAGGGGTCAGTGTCGCCTCTACTCTCATGAGGAAATGACCTGATAGTGCAAGTAATAAAGAATGATGAAGCCTTTGCTAAAATAATAATAATAATAATAATAATAATAATAATAATTAACTTAAAA